>NC_142890.1:24838035-25138839 GCF_054131105.1 Drosophila navojoa | reverse complement strand
CGCAGTCAGAGACAGGGACAGGGACAGAGACGTAGTCGTAGACCTACACCAATGCGTGAATATGGAGCAGATCATTAATTATGCGCCAGACGAGAAGACAACGGGCCGGTCCAGTCAACCAGGCCAGGCCAGTCAGCCAGCCAGCCAGCCAGCCAGCCGACAAAATAAGAGAAGAAAAACAAAAATATACAAGGCATGCATTTTTGAGACCGATTTATCTGACAGTTTCGTATTGAAAAGTTTTTGCTCTTCCTGTGGATTTCTTGAAAAGTGAAAGAAATGCTTCTCTCGCTCTCTCACGTTTCTTCGTTCACTTTGATTCCCTCGAACTGATCATTAGTTATCTTCGCTCACATATGTAAAGGAATGTATGTACATATATATAATATACATGCGGACAAGCCAACACCTCCCAACGTGAGCTCAATTGACAGAAAGAGTCGCAATTCGATTTGGTATTGGGCCTCTGCTTTTTCTATTATTTTTTTGGTAATTGTAACAGTTTTAGATAATTGAGCTGTAGCATTGAAGAGTTTCATTTACGGCTGAGCTCACTTTGATGGGATTTGATTGTCTCGCATTCGCATTACGCTTTGCCTTTCAGCTGAGTTGTTTAAGCGATCCAGATGTTTTAGTGAGCTGTAAAGTATCATAGACTATGGATATTGCCATCTTCCAAATAATTGATATATATATTTTTTAAATACAAGAATAATACTATTCTAATATATATTGATTTTTACTTGGAAATATAATTGATGAATGTTAAATTAAATAGTGACTACACTCAGCTGTTGATATAAAAAAATAACTAGAATAAAAAATATAGTTTTTAAACAATAAACATATCGATCTTTACATTTAATAATTAAATATATTGTAAATATTGCCATTCCTATATACGAAAAATATCAACATATAGTTTGAATTAAATATTAAATATTCAATTATGCTCCTTGAACATTTTCTACAATATTTTGTAATTTCCTATTAAATCTAAATTATATTTATATACTGCATAAAAACAAAATTAACCCTGGTTGACAAATCATATGAACATTAATAATTTATTTATTTATTTATATCAGAAAAAATATGCAGTCGACTCTCTAAAATCCCTCTAAACTTTATATACTTATTATTAATAAAGTTACGATATTAATAAATTAATAATCTAAGAAATTTGATAGGGAAGTATGTACATATGAAAATAACATAAAATATCACATTCCAGGAAAAACAAAAATAGAATTATAAATGTCAAGTAGTTGGCAGCGTATGCATATGCATACCTAAACGACATCCGATATCCGGTATCCGATATCCATTATGCTGTGCTTTCTATATTTAATGATCGATGGGCGAGCTCGACACTTTGTGAATCGTCATTAGTTGATAGCTGTGCCCCGGTTATATAAGGCATTTTTGCTCAAGTCAACAGGTGATAGTTAAGAGACGTACAACTAGAAAGAATAACAAACAAAAAAAAAAAAAAAACAAATAAATGAAAAGGAATATAGCAAAACCCCCGAGTTAATTTGCGTGTCTGTCTAGTCTCGAATCCATTTAGTTGGCTTAGACAATGAATCATCAGGTGCAAAACTCAAATGAAAAACTTGCGAATCATGGCAAATGCTCAAGTTCGTGACTTGTCGAAGCGCGCAAGTGCGATTAGGTTTTCGATTCATTAGGCGAATTGTGAACTGCAAAATCCGCAGCTCGAATCGCATCATTATGACAGCAGCGAGCACCAACTTAATTGATCAATTGCGATGCCTAATGATAATTGCAGGGAAGCTCAAAGCAAAGCAAACGGCTTATGCAACCGAGGGTCGGGTCGAGTGGGGGCTCTAGCAGAGACCTGAACTTGGAACCTGGACTCGGTGCCAGGAAGTAGTGAGAGAGTGCGTAAGGGAGAGAATGCGAGAGGTGTCACCTTGCACACTTGCAGTCAATTAAAAAGGCATTTATTAGCCAGAGCCACTGCACAAAGCTGTTAACAAAGCCATTTGGCCAAAATGGAAACGTTCTCCTTCTGCTGCTCCCAAAAGGTAGGTGTCTAGGTCCCAGATGTGATGCCTGAGCGTCCTCGGCTTGTTGTTGGCAACGCAAAGCTATAATTGATGGTAGGTTCAGGACACACACACACAGTCACACACCCATGTGTGTGTGTGTGTGTGTGTGTGTGGACAGCATGGAGCCCATATGCAACTCGATTTGGTCTCTGTGCTCTAGCTGCTCTCTGCTGTTGTTCGATTTCACGCATGGAACTCAGTCGGCGGCCAGACGGTCTGGCTGTCCGACCAAATCCAGAGGCCCACTCACAGTCGCAGTCGCCGTCGCAGTCGCAGTCACAGCCGTAGTCGCAGTCACAGTTTTTTAGTTCCCAGTTTCGAGTTCCTCCCGGGCTATACATAGTATATTCGAATTGAATTTTGGCGCTGGATTCATTAATCATTATTTCAATCATGATCAAGAAACAAATGTGCTCTTGGTGCTGATGGTTGTTGTTGTTGTTGCTGTTGTTGTTGGCAACGTTCTTGTTGGCTTTGTTTTGCGTCTTGTGAAATGTTGTGTCGAAGCGTATCGATACTCTTGCCCCGCCCCTTGGCCATGCCGGACCCGGTCTGAAACAGACTCAGCCGGCGTTGGCGATGGCGATGGCGATGCGCTTCAAAGATTGATAATCTCTTGGATATCTTTAAATTTAATTAGTCACATTCATAACAGACCGCCAGCAAGCTATATGCTCGCTCGAGCAGGGGCTCGCTGCTCGATGCTGGATGCGCGATGCGCGATGCTGGGTGCTGTGTGCCGTTGCGGGATTTGGGCCGCGCCGTATCCGATGCCATTCCAAATTACATGTTACAACAAACTGTGCGTCGCTCTTGGCCATCGCCGTCTCCATCTCCATTTCCATCTGTTCCTCTTCCACATGGCCCTACATGTTCCATCTCATTCTTGCATTGCCTGGGTTGGTTGTGGCTTTAGCTTCGGCTGGGCCTCGTTACAAGAGCTGTGCGATATACTCTTTCATTGCGTTAGGGTATCACGATACGGTTACTACTTGAATATTATAATAATTCAATATTGTTGAATATAAAGTATAATTGACAAAGACCTTACAATAATAGTAATTTATTTTATTTATTTATTTTTATTATTATTATTATTATTATTTAATTTTGTCTACAAAAAATATTTAAGTAATGCGGAATTTTTTTCCGGCTTATGTATAATTGTTGATAGCTGGGTTATATTCTAAAATTTTGATATAAGCCCTATCGAAAAGGAAATTTTTCATTCTATATTTTAACATTTAATATTTTTCAATTAACAAAATATATTACATTTGTTATTTGCTCTTAAAGTCGAATAATAAAAAAACCGAATATTAATGTGTGTCTTACTTATATATATGTCTTCTATAATGATTATTAGTTAATACAATTGTCTTTAGCACATTTATGAAAATTAATTTTTCAGGAAATGGTTTGTTATTTCATTGTCTTTAATTTATGTTTAGGATTAAGAAAAATGTGTGATTTGGATTTTATCCTTTAACATTTCTCGTTTTATAATTTTTTATAAACATATGTATTATTTCTTCTTACTATACTTCTAATTATATATAATAATTTTCATTCTTTTTAATCCGTCTTTTTTTATATTTTTACCTATCTTTCTCTCAACCTATATTTTCCATCTTCTTTGTTAGTGTATCTATCCTTCGAGTTAATTGCTATAATATATATATGTATATTTTCTACTTTTGTTGTAAGACTGGTAAGAAAACTTGTTGTTTTTATTTTTTTGTGGATGGCAAGTGGAGCTCCCGAGCCACGCACATGTGTGAGAAAGTTGATTCTGTGGGCATTCCAATGCTGCTCTTGTTGTTGTTGTTGTTGTTGCCGTTTATGTTACGTTTAGGTTGAGTTTTAGAGGCCCTTCAATGAAAAATCGACGTTGTTACTAATTATGATTGACATAGACGTAATTGGAAATTTGAGCAGAGCTTTGGGCCGATTGGCATCAACATTGGCGCAGTCGAACCACCAGCCAGAGACAGAGAGACAAGGAGAGAGAGAAAGAGAGAGAGAGAAAGAAAGATAGTGAGACAGACGAGCAGTCGGCATCGGCGGTCTTCAAAAGTTTCACTAAATTAAAGGGTTAGCTTAAATACCTTACCTAACTTTCTTTGATGGATAAGCGCAAGAGGCGTGGGGCTCTCAAGTTCTCCCCAAGCGTCAATTTCGACTGAAGTTACATTTGGTGTGAAAATTCGAAAGAAAGTTTCATCAAATCAAATAGGGTTTTAAACTATGAGAGCGGAGGCAGGTTTTATTTTCATATTATGAATAAGAAACTTCTGGCGTATATTAATAAATATTAGAAGACATAATGATGTTCTTTGTGTACAAGTCAGTGAAAAATATCGGGAATGTTGATCTATAAGAATAAACTCTTTCATTTCCATATCAAACTACCAAATTTTATATATACATCATGCATGTGAGATCTGTGCAATATAAGGTATTCTATATATAGAAAATATTCTATAAATGTATTTCATATTTGAAACATTCTCTCTTCAATAAATAAAATTAAATTTTTAATTAATATTAAATATATTTCATTTCATTACTGAGTCACAAAAATATATGTATTTTAAAGGTCCATGGAAATACCTTTGCCAGAAAACAGATTTTGTTTTCTTCGTTCGTAGCCTGTGAAATTTGTGCGTTCGCAGGCAAAAAAGGTGGACTGCGGCCATCATTAAACATAATTTTAACAGTTTTCCTAAATTTCGGCTAATGTGAGGCAATTACGAACCCATCTTTCAAAACGCGCGCGCATTTAACATTTAACCAATTGGCGGCAAAGGCAATCGTATCGACGTGGTCGATGTCGAAGAGGTCCAAAAACGAAGCATTTTAGCCCCGAGCCAAGTTGTTGGTCCATATGTGCAGCCGCAGCCTTCATTATGGCCTGTGCAGGGGCTAAAATGAAATCAATCAGAGATAATCTGTCATGGATAATGGGTACCTGTGCCATGTCCCCATCCAGTCGCGGCTCCCTCCCTCCACTCCGCTCCACCGCTGGCCATTTAAGCTGTTCGTGTAATTATTTTAAACAGCCGCAGTGTAAATTTTGGTTAAACACACTTCTCGCTCCCAATTGGGGTCTCAGTCGAATCTCTATACATGTGACTTGTATCTGTATCTGTAGCTGAGTCTGAGTCTGAGTCGTAGTCGGAGTCTGGGTCGCCGATTTGAGCATAATATGACAGCAAACAGTTGAGACAGTTGATAAATGGACAAGCGTTTCTCCCAATGGCATCCAAATGAGACACACACACACACATATGGAGACATACTTAATTGGCCCTCAGTCTTGGCCATAATGCACACATGTCGGCCACAAAATGGACGATCCGTTAGTCGAGCACTTGTCCAATTTGCCAACTTTCAAATCATGTTCGAAACTTCAATTTAAAGCCCATAAAAGTCACATTTCGAGCTTTAATTGCGTCGCCAGTGATTGACGCAGGCTGCACAGTCAATCATTAATCACTCAATCAATCATTGCAATGCCTCCACAGATGGCTCCTGCTCCGTCTCCTGCCCAGCCATAAGCTCATCGCCTAGCACTCGGTAGCTGACTGCGATAAGGCCTATCCAGCTAATCAGCATTCGGTTCCCACACTTGTCGCCGCCTTCAATCTCACTTGTCAACATGTCGTTAAACCAATTTACATGCTAAGCAGACCAGAGCACGGGGAGTGCGGACTTTAAACTGAAGCCAGTCGAGCTTTAACAATCAATAAATACTTTTATAAATTCCTGATTGGTCCTCTGATTGTGACTTCCTTTTCGGCATAACTATGCGCATCAATATGATTTATAGCAAAATTTGGGAATTCCTCTCTCAAGACTCTATGGAATTCTTTTGATTATTGTTTTTCATTCCGATTGAAGTGAATATTTTAGGTCTTGCTCAAATTTTTTAAAGCATCATTTGCATCAATTGAAAAAAATACTGGAGTCAGTAGAAAGTCATAGTTTCTAGCTCTTGAAATTAATGTTTCCTTGAGTTAATTTACTGACGCATGGAAATTTATTCAACACATCTCTAAATTCACCACCGAATCTCGTTGAAATTTACTTATATCATAATCGAAATATGCAAACGGTTTATATAAAAGAAGTCAGTATATAAGAATAAAGTAATTGGATTTATGTGGATAAAACTCATATACATAACGATGTCATACAATGTAGTCGGAAAAAGTTCTCAGGTTGCTTAATTTGATATAAAAATCTATTTGATGGGTAGCTTAAAGGAGAAAGGGATAGATTGAAAGAAAGAATGAAAGAGAGACAGAGAGAGAGAGAGAGAGAGAGAGAGATGGAGGAAGAGAGAGAGGGAGAAGGAGAGCAGGAGATGAAAAAGACAATAAAGAAGAAGAGCAATACGAGTGAGCAAACGAATGCGAATGCGACCCAAGTCGAACTGCGCCACACGACAGGGCACACATAATGTGGCTCGCATAGAACCATTAATCACATTTGCCTTGTGCAGCAAGTGAACTTCCTTTGCCGCCTGACAGTCGCAACTGATTGCTGGCTCTGAATTGGGATTTGGAACTCAAATGCTGTGCAAACAGCCACAGCGGCCACAGCACCCACTGCCGTCGCCGTTCTCCCACCCCAGCCTCGACTCATGCCAGACACAAAGCTCTTTCGGTGGGCCAGCCCCCCCGCCCGCCTTTCAACGCTCTTTCGATTTGGGCAGCCAGCCAGCACCATAAAGGAAATTCAGTGGAGCAGCCACTAATGCGGTTACTCCTTGAAAACATCAAAAGCAGCTCCACATCACACATAACATGAGAATAGACGCACTTAAGGCTGTGTCAACCCAAGGAGTTCTTGAATACATTTTAACTTTCGCTCACGTTTGCATAAAATTTGACAAGTTTTAAGAGACCTGAGCTAATGTTTTCTCATGATGTGAGGGATATAAGCTAAAGTATTAAGTATGAAGTGCTAATCCCAGCGGATCTTTATTATAATACATTGCCATTTGTTAGAATCCCAATATATTTCCAATATCTTGTTTGAATATGATATCAATATAAATTATTATTATAAAGTTTTTATATAACCATGGAGCTGTTTACCAACTAAATAGTTAGAAGTGCTAATTAATCATCTTACATTACGAGATTAGCTTAAGGAACTATTTTATCTTCAAATTTCAAAGAGCTTTTGTACTACAAACTAATCTGTGGAAAAATGACTGACTAGAAAAAGATATAGAGTAGATAGATAGATGTAGAGTTTTTCTAAATATTAAATATAGGCAAATATGTAAAATGGAATACTGTGTATCGAAACTCCCATACTCGTACATTTTAATATTTTATATTCGAGTCTTAATAAAAACCGGGACCATATAAAATCTCTACATATCGTTAGGTAATCTGCAAAATGGAATATTGGATATCGAGAGTCGTATAGTTATATATTGTAATATTTAATATTCGAGTCTTTAAAAAAATTTATGTGCTAAATGGAATAGCGGATATCGACATAAAAAACCTCTTAGCAATTATCCATTTTAAGTTTTTTTTTTTAATGTTAAAGAAAAAAGAAATTTGAATTTCACAGGGAATTATTACAGTTGAGTTGGTATTTCTATCCATTGCTCTATATTCATAAACATAGTTATATCATTTTGTAACACAGGCTGATCAAAGTAAATTTCCATTACATTCACTATAATTTTTAAATATGTCAATTGACCAACATTAGTTGTTCAAAAAAGTTAATTGTTAACGACTGAAAATCAACAATTGTGGGACATTCAGTAAGCTAATAAATTTAGAGTTTTATGCACTTAATGGTCCTAATTAACTTTTGATAGCCACCATCAAATTCGAATCAGTTGGAAGTCGATTAATTAGTATTCACCCACCCACACTCATACCCAAGCACACACACACACTAACACACAGACAGGTCTGGGCATAGCACGTGTGCTACTCTGGAATGGGTTCAATTATTCGGCAATTAGACGATCCAAACACTCACCCACATTTATACATTTGTATATAGTGGGCACATGGCAGAAGTGTGACTCATATATTAGAATCTCAATGGATTAAATATGTTGAAGATGCGTTTGTTGTTGAACGAGAGAGTCTAAATATTTAGGTGTAAGAATATTAAAGCGTTTAATGCTCGACCTTCTTTATGTGCATTATACAACAATCATTCTATCGATTTTTCATGTGTGTGACCGCCTCATTTGAATATTTGCCAGTCATGCTCATCATTTCATCAACATTTTCAGCAACAATACAAATCACGGTAGTAATGATAACAACAACTACAACAACAACAGCAGCAGCAGCAGCACCAATAAACAACATCAGCATCCACCCGCCTCCCCCCTCACTCAGAGACTAACCACAATAAAAATGAAACATTGCGGCAAGTGCGGTGATATTCATTCAACATTCAATGGCAATGGGCAAATATTGCAAGTCAGCCCAGGCCTATCGAACTTTTTGTGTGTGTGTGCTTGGACTGGTGTATATGTTTTTAAGTAGAGCCTCTTGAATCGGAATCCGAATCGGAATCGGTAGCCAAAAGACGAGCAATTCATATCAACACCTCGCAAACAGTCCCGGCCATCGCATCGCCGCGATCGATACGACAGTAGCTCGCAGACAAAACAGTCTCGGATTGCATCCGTTTTTGGTCTATGGAAAATAAATGGTCCGGCCTGCCATATTCACATGCGGGATCGATGAAAGGCACAGTGAAAAGTAGGCGGTGCTTGTTGGCCACGCACGCTGTGAGATGGCGAGGGCAGTTTTTCGGTTTTTGAGCGTGCGCCATGACCGAATACCACAAAAGCAACATTCATACTCACGCTCACGCTCGCACTCGTACTATTTACACTCACTAGCGCTCACACAACAGCACACTGTGTTTTCTTGTTATACCCTCAACAGTAAACAGTCGACTCTAATAAAGAGTGCATGCCGTTGATTAACAGTGGACTCCAATATATAGAAATGATGACACGCATATATTAAATCATTCGTTTACATTAACTTATGGATATAAAATATATTTTTAAATTATTCAATACCAAAATTTAATTTATTAAAAAATAAAAGAGAATCTTAAACGAAATATATAACTTTTTTTTCAATCCAAATATATAAATAAATACATATATAAATATATGTGCAAATAAATTGTAACTTAAAATAAATGATAAATTAAAAAATAAATAATAATATAGTAACTACGATATGAGATAAATGACTTATCTGCCTAAATAATTTATCTGTTGGTTCTAATTAAATGAGATTAACAACCAATAGCTGGCCTAAACTATGTACATTTCCATAATTTATCATGGTATGCCCATTATTATAGCCATGCCTGTAGAGCTCGCACGGCAAGCATCAACATCGTCGAATGGGTGTGACTAAATGTCGTGTCATCTCGCTTGCACATTATTATTCTCCACTCTACCAACTAGCACGGCGCTCGGTGGTTGAAAATGGCGTGCAGCCATGGCTACGAAGTTCTCGCTGCGTGTGGGCTGTCCTTTGGCCACTGTTGTTGTTGTTCGTGTTGAAACAAAAACAAAAACCAGTAAATCGAGTTTTGAAACTCGTCGACGTCATCGCTGCCTGTCAATGGCAATGGCGATTTGCACGCTGCGCTTCGGTAAGAGAGACAGAGAGAGAGAGAGTGAGTGAGCGAGCGCTTAAATGAGGAGAGAGAGAGAGGCGAAAAGCAGTCGAAGCAAACGTGGACAAGGAAAACAGAAAACAGGTTCGCTCGCGCTCAGAGCGTTCGTTCGTATTCATAACAAAAGAACGGCTCGAATTGAACGGTTCGCTTTCGCACTCGTGAATCGGACGATTCGCTTTTTTTCGGTATATTTGAATGTTTTCTGAACGCCGCTGTAAAATTGTTTGGCATTTTTATTATTTACGACGCCGCTTGGTTTCTACGTTTTTTACGCGCCGGTTGCGCGACTTTCGCGCTGTGTTCAATAAACAGAGCCCCCGCATTAAAGCAATGCTGGCCACACACCAAATATCGTGATCACACACAAATGAAAATAAATAAATAAAATATTTGAAAAAGGGCAGAGTGCAACAGAAATTGAGTGCCAATAAGTGAATATTCAAGTGAAATATGCGCTCAACGACTAGCTGAGCTGAGTCTAGCCAGAGTTTAAGTTTTATCCACGACACAAATACAGAAACTACAATGAGCTCATTCCTCATGGGCTATCCACATGCGCCACATCATGTCCAGAGCCCCATGTCCATGGGCAATGGGCTAGAACCGAAGTTCCCGCCGGTTGCCGATGACTATCATCACTACAATGGCCACTACTCCATGACCGCCTCGACGGGTCACATGGGTGGCGTTGGTGTTGGTGTCGGCGGCGGTGGTGGCGGCGGTGGTGTCGGTGGTGGGGGCGTTGGGCTCGGTGGCGGCGGCCCTGGTATGTCTGGGCACCCGCACGCTACGCATCCGGCGGAAATGGTCAATGATTATATGGCCGCCGCAGCGCATCACCACAACCATAACCCGCTCCCGCACTCGCACCATCACAGCAACAGCGCGCTCTCTGGCCACCATCACCAGAACACGGGCTACACCACAAACTACGCCACAACGCCGCCCACGCACCATCCGCATTCGCATCCGCACCAGAGTCTGGGCTATTATGGCCACCATGCCGCGGCGGCGGCCGCTGCAGCCGTGCACCACGCACCCGAATATATATCGGCCGGAGTGGTGCACTCTGAAGCCGGTTACGGGCCGCCGCCGTCGGTAAACGTGCCAAACAGCAGCAGTGCTAACGGCTCGAATGGATACTACGGCGGCTACTATGGCACCACAAACGGCAGTGTGGGCAGCACCCACTCCCAAGGCCATTCGCCCCTCTCCTCACAGATGATGGACCTGCCACTGCAATGCTCCTCGACGGAGCCACCAACGAACACCTCGCTGGGTCTGCAGGAATTAGGTGAGTCTATTTATACATATTTTAGTTGAGATTTACCGAAGAAATTCGTTTAGAATATATGAAAAAGCTATTATTCATACAAAAGACAAATTATGCTTTATTTAATAAATTATTTATTTATTTCTTGAACTATAATATTTATAATATTATTTATGTTTTGTAGTTCATTTTTAATTTTAAATTTTTATATATAAACAAATTTTATTTATATTTATATATCTTATATATACAAAATAATTAAAGCTTTACGATTTAATTCTTATCTTAGAGCTGTTGACTCAAAATATTTTTGTATATTTGCCTTAAAAATGTAGATATTAAATTAGCAAAATAGTAACATTTTTTCATAGATGAATAAATGTATCAGAAGCTATATTTGTTAGACTTAAATCAATTATTAACAGCAGCTATAACTTTTTAAGAATAATCCTATATGAAGCACTTATTTATAGATATTTAGATATTGAACAAAATAAATATAAAGAATGGGTTCAGGGTATAAAAATAGAAACAGCTCATGACATAATATATGCATTTTTAAACGAGTTTACATTTATAAATATATTATACGTCGACAATTTTATAAACAAAAAATCTAGAGCTACAAAAACATCATTAAGCTAATGTCCTAATTATCCAAATTTTTCCGATTGAAATTAGATTTTGTTGCATATTTAGTCTAATGAACCAAATAGAAAATTGTAGCCATGCAATATTCAATATTTAAAATCGAATTTATCTATTTTACCTAATCAATGCAAAATTTATATCAAGGTCTGGAAACATCACAGAGTTGTCTATTCTAAACAGTCAAAACAAGCTATATATTATATATCTATAATATATATTCCTGAAAGATACATATTTGTTCTATATACTGGAATATATACACTTTTGAATGGAAATCAGAATCTTTATTTTCAAATTATGAGTTTTCTTTAACAATTGAAAATTAAGTTTTCAAGAAATGTTTGCAGTACGCTAATTTTGTTTAAGCAATGAGTTCGATTCTTAATAATTTGAATACTCTGCCAACAGGTTTAAAGCTAGAGAAGCGACTCGAAGAAGCCGCGCCCACTGGTCAGCAACTGCAGGAAGTGTTACACTGTGATGATATGGGATCAGAAAATGTAATTGAAACCAGAAATAGGTTAACCAAGTGAATAGACTAATGTGCTTTGATTTGTGCAGGATATGTCGGAAGAGGATCGCCTGATGCTCGATCGATCCCCAGACGAGTTGGCGTCCAACGACAACGATGACGATCTGGGTGATTCAGACAGCGAAGACGATCTGATGGCGGAGACAACCGACGGGGAGCGCATCATTTACCCCTGGATGAAGAAGATTCACGTAGCGGGCGTTGGTAAGTTGTGCTCCCACAATCCCAAACCCAATACCTAAAGATGCACCCATCACAGACAACGTGCCCCATTTTTGTATGCTAATTAAATTACTTAGCTGCCAACACCCACATGATCCACTGACAGACTTTGTAATGCTCGAATGCTCGACTTTGGCAAAATTAAAATGAAAACTAAAAGACCCCAAAAACGAAAAAAAAGCAACTCTGTGCGCTCATTAATCAAAATCAAGAATGGCGCGCCTTCTGCTGAGGGCAAAAATGTATATGGCGAGTGACATATTCATACTATAGGAATACATATGTATCTATGTATGTTTCTGTATGCAACTGCCAGTCGACTAAATAAGGCCTCTTTGGTGCTCTTTCAACACTTGAAGTGTCTTTAAGTGGATTCGTCACTGTTTTCCTGTATGGATAACAATTGTGCTGCTTAAATGAGTTTTTGCCTCGTTGAAAACTGATTTAAGACCTAATTAGTGCACAGCAAAAGCTTCTGCATATGAAATGAACATTTTCTAATTGAATTTATAAGCTTAAGTTCTTAATGAAGTGATTCCCTGAATTTGTTTATTAATAATTGTCATGAACTTTTAATGTAGTTAAATAGTTTTGGGGAAGTGATTCCTTGATCGGAATCATAAAAGCTGAATCATAAACGGTCTGCAAATGATAATATATGTACATATAGTGCAACATTTTGAAAATCTTAGATACAATATCAGAATTTTACTATACTTATATTACATACATAAGAATTGTATATATTACGCAAAGCAAAAATCTCGAGATCTTTTAAAGCTACAATAAATTCAGTTAAATCATTTTTAGCCAAATTTCTCTGTAGCCATCATGGCTCTAGACGATTTCATAAAGCCAAACTTTCACAGCAATCGCCAAAATATATCATTAAAACGGGCTTTTATTTATTAAATGCTGTTTATAAAACTATTTATGGATATGGATTTATGAATATGGATTAATGGATTTAGATTTAAATATTACATTGAAACTTTTACAATAAATATTTTGGAATATAACAACTAAGGCATGAAAAGCATGTCTGAAGTACTTCTTGTGAGAAAAATATAATATATACATAATGATTTTTGAATGTGAATCAACTTATACATACTTGGATATATATATTTTTTTTAAATACTGAAACTTTCACTCATTTCCTCTTAAATAATAAACATAATTGAGATTGAGGCAACCCTTTTAAGAACTCTCAAAAGGCAGCACATTTCCAATATATAGTAAAGACCTTGTGCACATGCTTCACTGTACCATATATGATGTTAAATATCCAGTACATACAAATACCAACAGTTTTTCTACCACACACATTCGCATTCATGCCGACTTTTATTCTAATTACATATTTCAAAGCGCGTTCGATATCGTTTCTAAAATTTTCACACACCAAACAACGATTCGAATGTGGGCTGCAGAAACAGGTTTCCATTCACTGATCGATGAACGAATGAACTTGGCTACCAACATCAACATATACACATACATATACATATATGTTGATACATGCCTGTGTGTGTATCTTTCTGTATGTGTGCGGTCGAATTCGAATGTCAGCTTCGATAGATAATTACCATTAATTGTCGCGCCGGTACATTAACGCGCCTAAAACCAAATTCATTGAGCCATGTGTTGAGTTCCATTATCAAAACGCGTCGCAGCGTTTGTCAGCGCTTATTGTTTTAATTCTTCTCGAGGAAATTGGCTACCGCATATCGAACTGTATTGGGCCCTGGGGCAATGTCAGTCGAACAGCTGACAATTGGCTGACAGGCTCAGGTGGCAACTGCATAAACACAATCATAATCATCAACGTAATCATCATGCGGGGCATGAGTTCATGCAGGTTGTATTCGGGCCGGGCTCTCGGCCTCAGCTGATGGATGACTTTTTAATTAGTATTATACTTGCTTAGTTGAAGCGACTATGCAGCTAGGCAGCCAGCCGCTGCACTCCAATTAAACACAACCTTGACCCTAATGGGCAATTATAACATTAGGTTTCGCCACGCGCTTCAAAACTCACTCCAGAGACAATCTCGACACCGACTCAACGCGACTCGAGGGGATTAGCTATGCTGATGAGCATCAAATCGAAGTAGTTCGGCAGGCAGGCAGACGGACAGACAGTCAAACGAACGGACGGACGCCTGAGAGATCGCTCAGGGGCAAACGTAAAACTCCGACTGAGTGACGGATGGTCCGTGTCATTTGATGTTAATGTTGTGACATTTATCATGAGCGCACGACTACGAAAACAAGACGAAACTTGATTATCGCCAGTGCATCATCTCTCGTTATGCGGAATGTGGCTGTCCCCAGCCCCAGCCCCAGTCGCAGCCGCAGTCGCAGTCGCAGTACCAGGTTCTCAGGCAACAGTACCAATTCGTTTGCCTGTTGAGCTGGTGCTACGCTGTTGCTCTTGCTGTTGTTGTTGTTGTTGTTGCTCTCAGCTCTTTTACAAATGACTTACACTCAGTTAGCGCTTGCCTAGACCCAAAATACATATACATAGCTACACGGCTTGGCGTGCGTATCAGGTGGCGTGTGGTCCGAGAACTGCGCCCATCCAATTTGTTTAATACGCCTTTCGGCCACAACAACAACAGCGAAAACAACAACAAATACAGCCATAGGCACAACAATAATAACAGCTGGAAGCAGCCCCATAATTTGCGAAAGTTTAAGTATTTAGGAAAACATTTGACATTCCTACAATTTGCTTAATAGTTGTAAAGTGTTGACAATTTTTCTGCAGGTGTAGAAAACATTCATGTTAAATTATAGCATGAAGCCATAATGAATGATTCGTAATTCAGAAATCGTTTATAATTATTCCTAGTATACAATATATAATTCGTAGTAGATAATAATCTATCTAATTCTTCTGCTAATTATTATTGTCAACAAGTTGATGAGTTTTCGTTATTATTATTATATTATGTTGATTCTTTATCTCAATATTATATAAATATAATTTTTTTTATTATATTATTAAGATAATTTTTATAATATAATTTTATTATTTTATTTTTAGTATAAATTTAAATATTTTACTGAATTTATTTTACCTTCACCTTAATCAAGAATCGCTTGAGCTGCATAATAAATTATGCTAATCAAATGAATGCACTTGTGCACTCATAAAAGCACTCACTTATATCTATGAGCATAAGTAGCATGAATATGCGCTGAATATTGATTTTATGCACGAGAGCTCAGCTAATACGTCGAGTGCTAAGTTGATCGCCGCGTTCACGTTCCACATAAAAACATTCAATAGCAGCAGCAAGCTAGTATTCAAGCACACACACATACACAGAGATAGTCGCTCTCGCATTCGCACTAGTATTCATATTTATGCTCATAGTAAAACAAGCACACTGGAAACGTGGCCAGCCTTGTAACTGAATTTCAATGGCAAGTCCACGATTAAGTTTCCAATATGCCGCAGAGGCCAGACCAGGCACACGGCTCACTGCTGGCAGTCACAGTTACCCGATGACTTGCGAAAAACCTCATCAGCATCTCTCACCTCCGTTGAGGCGGCGAAAAAAAGTGCAAGCCCATACCCATACCCAGACCCAGACCCAGACTCCGACTCAGACTCAGATTCAGACTCGAGCCGAGATGCTGTAAACTCGGCACTGAAACTGAGCAGCCTTTGCGAAATGCTACCCAGAGACCAAGCCAGACCAGGCCAGACCAGTCCCCTAGTGCGGCGGCCCAAGCCCAGGGCATGACAATGATGAAAATGACGCAGTAAAAATTAAGAAGTTCGCCTTTTATGACAGATGAGGCACGAACAGCTGAAGCTGCCTCGCCATCTGGATCTGCACAGCGCATGGGCATACGTATGTGTGCCTTGCTATCTGTGGCTGTATCAATATCTGTATTTGTATCTGCACATGTCCAATTGCGAGAACAAAGCGTAATTAGCGTCCCAATGCAAAAAACGAAAATCACAAAAATGTGAATGGAGCCGAGCATTGGCAGAGTATTCGCAGTTGGCTCCCAACTCAACTCCCTGCGGCTTGCGCTCAATTTGCGCCAATAAAACTCTAGAGCTCGCAACTTGCGTGGAATTATATTGAAATTGGCATTAATTAGCGATGCTTTTATTGGTCCGACTCGCCAGACCAGAATAATTCCATTCTGCTGCAGTCAAATGTTAGGTTTTTTTCTCTCTCTCTGAGTTTTATATTTCTCTTCTTTTTTTGTCGAAACGTTTGTTCAAGGTCGCGTCTATTGTTAAAGTCTTTAAAGTCGTGAGCTTCTTAACTTGTTACTGTTTGTCTTTCGGCTTTTGGTCAGAGTGTTGTTTTTTCCCCTTTTCGGTTTATTTGCAACTCCAAAAATATCTTTTAAAATGGATTTAAGACAAGTGCTAGATTCAGTTTCTTTGAAAAGCCCGTTTTTTGCTCATTAGCTTCGCTTCTGGTTGTGCCTCTATGGAAAGTGAAAATCAATTGTGAACGCGTTGTGATTGTTGTTGCTCAGCGCGCAAGATTGAATGGAAATATCATACAAAACAATAGCAATAACAATTGCCATAGCGAACAGTAGAGTCGATTCTAAAGGTCAGCTATTTACTATCTACTAACTTGGCTAACTAAACAGAATATATATTTAGTTTATATACATATTATATTCAACATATATTTTATTTATTTCTCAAATATTCTTTTAAAGAATTTCTGACTATAAGTAAACTTTGATTTTTATTTATACATAAATTTTAATCTAAACAAGTAAGAAAACTCTAGTCGAGACTGCTCGACTACGAGATCCCCTGAACCCTTCGAGCAACTGATATTTCAATAATAATTCGCACATACACACGCACACACACATACGCAAACAAACAAACAGAAGCACACACACACACACAGGCAGCAAACAAACACAAGCACACACACACACGAGCACATATACGGGCGATTGCGCTTGGGTTGCGCTGCAGTGTTGGAAATATAATCAGAGCTTATTTGTTGAATAATTTAATTTCTAGACGTACGATCGAAATGAAACTTTCAGAACATAATTATAATGTTTAAATGTATGTGTATACCGAAGCACAATTCACTAGTATTTGATATACGACTTTTACAAAGTTGAGGGTGAGGGGGTGGATTTAGGGGTGGGGGTAAATTTTAACAAAAACCGAAATTGTATAAAATTCATCTTAATATACATTTTAAATTTGGAGACTCTAGCCTGAAAGATGTAGGAGATATAATTTTTTAACTGATCTTCGATAAGGGTTTTTATCGATAAAAAAGTATCGGAATGAGTTATCGTTTTTTAGTGATAAACTCGATATGCGCGCGATATATACGGACATTTAAAAAAAAAAGTTTAAGTCTCTAGCTCTTATATCTTCTGAGATCGACGCGTTCATACATACGGACAGACGGACGGACGGACGGACGGACGGACAGACAGACAGACGGACAGGGCCAAATCGACTCAACTCGTCGCCCTGATCAAGAATATATATACTTTGTGGGGTCTGCCACGCCTCCTTCTGCCTGTTACATACATTTTAACAAAACCATTATACCCTGATTTCCCATTTTCAATGGGTTCAGGGTATAAAAATCTTTAAAAAGTATAATTTATAAAAATTTCGCTTAATTAGAGTACATTGTATTCATTTATTTACACCATAATACAAGTATTTATTTGCATTTGTGTTAAAATATAATAAGTCTATGCAAACTATTGTTAAAAAAAAAAAAAACAAAAAAAAAAAAAAAGAAAAACAATATAACCTTTGGTTAAAAATAACTTGCTTATGCAAGGCAAAATAATATCCATATAACATTTAAATATCTAACATTTAATATGAGTTCTACAAATATGCAATTTTTTACCAAATGGAATTTATTAGTGAAATTTAAGCAGTTTTATATTTTTGTGGTATTCGCGTCATAGCTTGTTTAAGAATTTAAAATCTTAGTATCGCATTGCTGGCTTATTAATGAACAACTTTTGTTTCGGTTGACATCAATCATGTTGGCGTCTTCCCAGCAATTTGTTGCTGTTGTTTTTGTTGTTGTTTGGGAGTCGCGTTTGATTGAGTGCCTTCTAGCATTGGGATTCATTTCGAAAGCTCGCAATTAACATATTGTCTTTAGTCTATTTTTGGAGTGCAGTTAAAAAAACATAATGTATCAAATGAACAATTCGAGTTGTGCTGCAGTCTCCCAGTCGCAAGTTCAATTGCTTTGGGTGCTTCACTTTGTATCTATATGGCATATACATCTGTGTGAGTGTGTGCGTGTGTGTGCAATTGTTTTGTAAGTACATGAGATTTGTGTTACGCATTAGTGTGTGTATGTGTGTGTGCGTGTGTGTGTAAGTAGCATGAGCTCATGTTTATTTTTATTTGCCTGCCACAAATTGCAAGTCACTTGACAAGCTGCTGATGCAGCTCCCGCTGTTGTTGAAATGCTGATGTTGACTTGCCTTTTTCCATGAGCTCATGAAGCACACACACACACACACCAATACAAAAACCTTACCCACACACCAGCTGCCGACAACATCAATATTCAACTTAAAGAGAAAAAAGTCTAAGCCTGAAACAGAATTTAGCTTAGAATTTAACTGAATGTTGGTCAACGTGTCGTATGCGCACTTTGAGGCTTGCACTCGCCTGCAGCTGTGCATTTATTAGGGCGGCACTGAGCGCAGAAAAAATATAATTATTTGCCATTTGTTAAGGCCCGTGTTCAATAAGAGTTTTCACATAGTTTCTAATAAATATAGCGCCGGCCGAGAAGAGATTTTTGGGTCTCAGAAACGGGTTTGGCACTCGCTTTGATGAATGAGCAGCCGAATCAAAGTTGACAGACGTAAAAATTATTTTGTGCTTGGCACGAGTCAAATTTCTCGATCGCAGGTCGTGGCCCGGCCACATTTCCAAAATATTTACACACTCTCGCCGCACTGGGGCAATTAATCAACTACTAGGGAGCAGTTGGCCGCAGCTACGCGAGGACTGCGCATGAATGAAAGTGGAGCTAAAGCCCGGAAGTCGTCGGATGACCGCACCTCAAAGGCAGCGATCAGTTTTGTGGATTAAGCCGATATGGAGCAGATCGCTGGGCGGGGTCGAGCTGCTCAGCTGAGACACAATTGTAGCCGCCACCGACACAGCAGATTATGATTATTAAGCAACGTCTGACATAGTTTTGAGCCTCGATATGTTCTCTTTATTCATATTTATTTCTTTAATTTTGTTTTTTTTTGTTTTTTTTGTGTTTGAAACTAACGTCCCGTGTCTGTGTATGAATGAAACTGTAGAGTCACAAATGCATGATAAATCATGCGATGGGACAAACATGCCGACAGCCGTGCATGAGCCAGGGCCAATTATAACCTTCACATGAGCGACACGGAGAGAGGCGATAACGAAAGAGAGAGGGAGAGGGAGAGGGAGAGAGAGTTAACCTACCTACGCACTAATATGCTTAGGCAATGCCGCCAATTCCCCAGAGAGCGCCAATTTTCCCAAAAAATAAAAGAAAACGAAAAAACATCTAGAAACATGCAGCTCGCTCTTTAGCAGTTTCACGCTATGTTCCTGCAGTGCCCCGCTTGTACCGCTCCTCCTGCCTGGCCGCTTGTGCAATCTTGATTTCCTTGGCCTTGTATGATTTGGCGTTTTCATAAATTGGCTGCCAGGCAATTGCAATTGGCACTCTTTTGGCTGCAATGACTCGACGCTTTTGCGGCCGGCGAGACTTTGACTCGAGCTTGGAGCTCACCCGGCCGCAACTCGAAGGCCGTTTCCTGGACATGGACAATGCTGCTGCTCCGCGCTCTCTCACACCTCCTCTCTCCCTCCACACACTGGGCCAGTTCGTTGAAATGTTGAAATGAAATGATACACACTTATTAAAAACGAATTAACGCAGCATGCTGCCAACGCCGACGGTGACGGCGGCGTCGACGCCTACGCCAGCGCAGCAGCTGACGTTGCGTTGTTTTGCGGCCATTGCCTTGGCTGGTTTCGTTTTCATTGTTCTTCTTCCTTGTCTCCTTGTCCGTTCGCGCTGCCTCAGTCCTTTGGGCTTTGTAATTGATATTGTTTAATTTTTATGTTTTTGTTGAGGTATTGTGCGCCGTTGTTATTGTTATTGCTTTTTTTATAACTTTATCAAATCAATAACGCATTTATGAATTTGTGTGAAGTCTGTAAAGAAGCCCTGACGAATCGTAAAGGAATTCTGAAAGAATTTGTGATTATAGTTGTTAATTTTTTATTTGACAAGAAATGAAATTCAAATGCGATTAAAATGGTTTTTGAATATATTAGTATAATATTCATCTTTGAACTTAATGGAACTTTATTTTAGTTTAATATAAAAAATTATACAAATAGGGAATATAATTAAATTAAAAATTAGCTTCTGCTTAAAGGATTTTTGATAACGAATAACAAAGACTTATTGAGAAATCTAAAATAATTTTAATTTATTAAGAATAATATATTATATATAAATCGATGTTTTCGAAAACGAAATATTAACTTATTTAATACAAGTAAAACAATAGAGGAGTCTATTCTTATAAATGTACTCACAAAGCTTGTCAACAGCTCTTTAAGGCCAAGCTTTTTAGCACAGTCTCGAGAGATGGTGGGGAGAGATGGGGAGCGAAACCCTTGCCCGTCCGTCCCATTTCATTTCCCCCTGCGGCTGTCAGCAGCCAACAGTGCACGACATCATTAATCTAGCGACTGAGAAACGGCAGCGCAGCAGCAGTTGGGATTGAAATATTTATATCAAATCGAAAGCTGTCTGTCACAGTGCAATGAAATTTTTATAAATTACAACTTGATGTGCGCCGGATATGATTGGTCAAGGCAGGACCCAGCAGCAGAGCGGCCATAGCGATAGAAACATCAACTCCAAGTCCCAAGTCCCAAGCCCCAAGCCCCAAACTCCTCGATGGTATTGCGAACGGGCCAAATTGAAATTGATGGAGCGAATATAAATTTGATGGCCTGTCCGTTGGCTCTATTTGATGGAATCGTAGGCCCGAAACGAATCGAGTGCGGCGGGGCAGCAGGTGTAGCGCATAAAAAACGGAACAGGAAAAGGATAAAGCGAGGGCAGCTGCGGCGAGAAATGTTGTTTTAGCGCTCGAGGAAAAACTAAATGCGAACATTGCGCGCTGTTGTCCTTTTTCCCGAGCAGCGGCCGCGCCGTTCGATAGGCGGACAGACGGACAGACGGACAGTTGGACTGGCAGTTGTTTTACTTGATTTTGATTAATTATCCTGGACTGGCGCTGTGCGATTGCAGCTCTTTCATCTACCCGCTGTCACTGCTGCTGCCGCTGCCGCTGCCGCTTCTTCTTCTTCGTCAACATCTACAACATCTACCCTTCGCGTCTGAAGGTGTTGTCAAAAGTTTTTGGCGCGCTTTTTGGGGTTGTCAACTTATCTGGCGAGATTTATTGAGCCGCCCGCCTTCTGCTTATTATGAAACTAAATTTGAAGTGTATTAATTGTGGCACGTTGCGACTTAATCGGCATGCCACTGCCCTTCAGTTGCTGCCCCAGCCCCTGCCATTGCGACTGCCCCTCCTCTAATTTCCAATCATTAATTATGCATCTCTTCATGCTCTCGCGCACTCTTTTCTTCTGTTTTGCAGCGAATGGCTCATATCAGCCAGGCATGGAGCCGAAACGCCAACGCACCGCCTACACACGCCACCAGATACTCGAGCTGGAGAAGGAGTTCCATTACAATCGCTACCTGACCCGACGGCGGCGCATCGAAATTGCGCACACGCTGGTGCTGTCGGAGCGCCAGATCAAGATCTGGTTCCAGAACCGCCGCATGAAGTGGAAGAAGGACAACAAGCTGCCCAACACCAAGAATGTGCGCAAGAAAACGGTCGATGCCAATGGCAATCCAACACCGGTAGCCAAGAAGCCCACAAAGCGCGGCACTGCCAAGAAGCAGGCCCAACAGCAGCAACAACAACAACAACAGCAACCCCAACAACAGCAACAGCAAACGCCGGTGATGAATGAGGTGAGTTGAATGCGCTGCATAACAATCAACGGCGTAGGCACTTAAGGCACGAATGACACCAGCTGAAACATGCATTTGCAACAAGAGATTAATCCACAAAGAAAATTGTAAAAGTGAAGCTTTTAAAAATTACCGTATGGTTGATTTAAACTCATCAATGGGGAGGTAATTGGAGAAAACGGACACAGCAAGAGTGAGGGAGAGGGAGAGCAAAACAGAGCGTGAAAGGGAGAGGGTAATATATAGAGGGAAAGAGAAAGAGAGACATATAGGGAGAGTTAGAGCTAGAGAGCAAAGGGAGAGAGTGGAAGAGAGAGTGTAAAACAGAAGGAGAGCGGAAGAAAGAGAGCGAGAGAGAGATATAAAGAGAGCTAGAGAGGTATACAGAGAACGGGAGAGCGAAAGAAAGAGAGAGATATACAGAAAACTAGAGCGAGAGAGAGCAAGATAGATAGCCAGACGGAGAGAAACAGAGAGAGAGAGAGAGATAAAAGTAAAGGAAAAGCTTATATAAGCTTATAAAAAATGTATTGAAATAAAAAACTATTGGAATTAAATTACTGCTGCTGAGTAAATTCACAGCCTCAAATACTTGAGTTTAAAGATTGTATATTTAAGCTCTCAAATACTATACTACTAATAAATTTGCTCCAAAGAATTTTTTGTTATTCAACAACTAATCCCAAGATTCATAGAATTTAGTAACCTGGGCTCCCGCCAGTCATCATAGGGAAAAATATGTTTATTATATATGTATGTTATGATATATGCCATCACATATAAGAGACGCAATATGGCAAAAGCAATACAAGTCAGAATAGAATATCAAAGAGAGAGAGAGTTAGTTACTACAGAGGGGTTCCAGCTCAGCAGCTCTGATGCAGCATGTCAAAATGCTTCGTTGATGCGCAGTTGCTTGAGTCTGCGTGGCTACGTTATATAGGCATTATAAACTAATAAACTACTATGATTATTAACTATTGTTTTACTTATCCTCTATGCTTCTCTTTCGTATAATTGTAGTGCTTACGCTCTGATAGTCTTGAGAGCATTGGAGATGTCAGTTCCTCGCTGGGCAATACGCCGTACATTCCCGCTGCCACGGACTCGGCGAATCTGACGTCCTGCGGCAATGGTAATGGCAATGGCAATGGCTATGTTGGATCTCAGCAGCATCCAGTACATCTCAACAGCAATAACAACAACAATAACAACAACAACAACAATAACAGCAGCAACCTCAACAACAACAACAATCAAATGCACACGGGTCTGCACAGCCACCATCAACAGCAGCAACAGCAATCCGATCTCATGAACAATCTGCAGCAGCACATCAAACAGGATTATGATCTGACGGCGCTCTAGGAGATCCTTGGCGCGCCCACAGCTCAGCTAGTGCATTGAGTCCTTTAGTTTGAATCCTTTAGTTAGCCCCGCAATACTTTCTGGCACCAAGTTCTTTAACTTTAAGTCGTAATCATCATGCAACCCCCATTTTTGTACACCCGTCGAGTCATCGATCGGGACAATTCGGAGTATACAGTGAAAGAAAAAGTATATCTAGTTAGTTAAGCACCAAACCAACGACCACTGGGCCACAACTTTGGCGTTACCCAATCCATGCCGACCTTGGCAGGAACACCCCCTGTAAATTAGCGGTACTTAATTAGAGGTACGTTTTGTATAAAGCATAGCAAATTAATTGTAAGCGAAAGCCCAATTTGTCATAGTTGTAAGTGGAAAGAAATATATGAGTAAATGTATAATTATCATTATTATTATTATTATATAATTATTATTATTATTATTAAAATTATTATTATTAATACTATTATTATTGTATCCAACTAGTTGCATCTGTTGTGCGTAGATATTAATATAAGTTCGAACGTATATTTTATGGATACAACCAACAAACAAACAGACAGAGAAACAAACATGCATAAGTATATAAATATACCTAGACAATATGAAAACCAAATAAACCGAACAAATTTTACTTGGAATTTACAAATGTATGTGCGTGTGTTTTTTCAGTGTAAGACTGAGATTATTTAAAAAAGATATATACATATATATAAAATATATACATATATCACATATTCTTGATAGATGTATTTTTCGATATTTTTTATTCTTTATACAGAAATTGAGTTTCTAGATATTTTTTTAATTACTATTTATTAGGTTTTGCATAAGAAATTTAATATGGAATTTCTAAAACAGGAAGTTCTGTTGAAGCGTGGAGCGAGCTTTAAAGACTTACAGCACAGGATGCTCGCTGAACATTTGAGCTTAACGCTGATTCATCGTTCATTGTCATCTAATTAGGACAAATTTAAACATCATGGAATCGCGCTGCTGGGCATGGGCGCTGCCAGACGGACAGACATCCTGTTGGCGGCCTTTGTTGCGCTGCCCAGGAGAATTCAACAAGCCTTTGTTGCCCATCAGCGTCGCTCATGTGGAATGACAGAGGGGTTGCTGGGGGAACGGCGAGACTTAAGGCTGGGGAATTGGGGCTCAGACTCAATGAGGCACGAGATGCGCTGGCAGCGATAGTTGGCAAATGCTAACAAGAGTTCTTAATTAAACATCGATTCGCAATGATTGATCACAGCCCATTGGCACCTGTTGGCTTCTGGAAATATGTTAAACAAGGCATCATCTTTCAAAGTGGCAGCGGAGCAAACTCGGCCTGCCTGCCTGCTCATGAGAGAGCCAGAGCGAGATCGAGAGTGTCAAAAACTGGTCTTGGCCAGCGCTGCGTCTGCGTCATATGCCACTTCCCTGAAAACGGATCTGGACTCCTATTGCAAATTGTCGGTGCTCAGTGAGGCAGACATCGCGTTGACAGTGTGCCTATAAAGCCAAAAGGTAAACAGCACACATGTGACAAGCTGGGCCTGGACCCGAGCTCGAGTCGGAGTGCCAGTCTTAGCCTGGCCAGAAGCTCGCCACAATCAATCTCCCTCGCCTGACAGTGGATTGTCTTGCAGGAACATGGAAACACTCTTAGCGCTTAATTTATCATTGCAAAATGATCTACGCGCATTCAGCTCTTAGCCAACAGCTCCAGCCAGAGCGCGAGTGTCCTGTCCTTCCCCGCATTGCCCTGGGAAGGGGCGCAACTGAACTGAAAATTGTGCGCCCTCGCCGAACGCGATAAAAAAAGGATTAAGACCTACTTACGGCGACAGCGACGGCGACGGCAACTGCCGACCGGAACGGGGAGCTGAAGAGGGTCGAAATTAGCAGCTCGAAATGATTACGAGAGCAGCAGCACGCGTTAAGGAAGCAACGCGGCCCTAGAGGCGAGAAAACTGTCACGAAGCTCCCCTCAGCCTAATTAGCGGCAACGGTAGCCCCGCTTGTCACTACCTTTCGACTGCATCGGCCACAGCAGTGAGAAGCCACCCTGAACCAGTTGCCCATATCATCCCGATCTTCAAATCATGTAGATCATGTGTTATAACATTACTTCTGAGATAGTAGACATGGATGAAATTAATAAAAAACATGAATAAAAAAAAAGTAAATGAATAAATAATTTTACAATTGCCTTAGTACTCAAAATAGTTTTATTTCAGATATAAAAGCTCTTGCCTTTCTGTTGATTGAAATGATTTGTTAAATTCGAGTAAATTGTTTTAAAAACTAATAAAAATACCATTGACTACTAATTTCCGGATTGTCATACCCTGAACCCATTAAAAATTGGAGATCAGGAAGATAGTCCATCGTCAAGTAATGTTATTAGACATTTGAGTTCCGATGTTAAGCCCATCCTGCAAGCAGAAAGACGCCAGGGAATATAATATCAATTCTTCGAAGGAGATTTAATAGTCAAGCAGTTTCAACTAGAGTTTTCTTACCTGTTCTCATTATCATAGTTAGACCATATAGCCCTTATATACGTTCTTTGCACAAGTAAGGATCTACAGCATTTCTTCGACAGCTCGATGTACTTTTAATGATCAATTTTAGTAGTTGAAATTTAGCACAAGATGCACAAGAGTGGGTGATACTTTTAGATATAGTTTAATTCTATTTGGTATAAATGTTTTTAAATAAAAAGAAGCAATGAATGTAGAATTTTACATAATGTACCCTATCAAGGTAATCCCTCTATCATTAATTAATTCCGTTGAGTACTCAACATTACATTTGTTTTATCATATGAATTGAATGCAAATAGAAGATCTCGATTTTTATGCAGCAAACTCCTTTTTAGCGGAATTCCCTAACAAAATGATTCTTTACAAAACATTCTTCATAAATTCCATTCTATTCATCATTTTGAAATTGACTTTTGACTCTGTGATTTAGCCGACTGAGACGCAGACCGTAACCGCCCTATTCGAAGTCGGCGTTTCGGGCATGCCTAAAGGCCGTGCTTTAATCCCGTCTCATCCTCTTTCATCCCGGCTAATCCCAACAGAAGTCACCGGACATGGCTCGGCCCACGGAGCTGCAGTCAACCCTTTTGTCCGGCGAGAAACAAAGAAAACAATTAACCCGTCTACTGTTGCTAATTTCAGAGGTGCCTCAGGTTGACTTTACGTGACGGTACTTTGCATATGCGGCCGAGGCACAGCGAAACGCCCCCGACACGCCCACGCGCCCGACTCTGCGGCGATGGCGGCACCAGCAAAGGCTGCACCCAAAGGGCTTCAGCTGAAGTCGAAGTCGAGCTGCCAGGATTGCCGCACGCTGAGCGCCGCACGCCATCCGCTTCCCTACTCCTTTCCATCGGCCATGTTTGACTTCTTGACTGCTTTGACTGCTTTTGCCGATGCACTTCCCTTTGTTGTCGCTCGGCTACCGTTTTGCACGGCCCAGTTTTTCCAGGGAATTGCATTGGGCAGCGTTTACCTGCTAATTAGCTGGCGATATTAATGGCAAGCACACACACAAACACACACACACTCACAGCTCTGATGTTTGTCAAAACACTCGCCAGCAATCAATTCTCATTAGGCATGAATTGGAAACAAATTTACTCGGCCCACGGCATAAATCAAAGTGCAGCCAAGGCCAACGCCGAGTGCTGTGATCTCAGCTCTGTGCCCACTTTCAATTGTGCCAACAATGCAGACTCTCAAGTGTGGCCGCAGGAATCAATCAAGGCTCATCACTCACAGCCACTCGAAAAGCATCGACAAGCCCTTCGAGTCCGAAGTTCTACCGTGTGCATGTGCATGTGTGAGTGTGTGCGAGTGTGCGTGTGTTGTTTTAATTAATGTGTGTCCATTTATTAAATTGGCAGTTTAGTCTTGACGTCACTTTTGGCCAGTATTGGTAGAGAGTGAGAGAGTGAGAGAGAGAGAGAGAGAGAGAGAGAGAGAGAGAGGGAGAGTGGGTCTCTTGCTTGCGGTTAGCCATTTATATACTTGGCTCCCTCTTGCCCCTGTCTCCGCTCCCTTCATGCATGTGTGTGTGTCTGTGTGAGTGCGTGCGTGCGGCCGATCAGCCTAATTTGTAACCATTAACCGAGGTATTATGTTTGGTCAGGCGAATGCATGCTGTTACCCATGTTATGAGCACACGAATGAGGCATGGATGCTTGCCAGGATGGCTGCATGGATGGATGGATAGATGAAGGACAGCACTGATTTCTGTCTATTAAAATCCATTTAAACAAATGGCCGTTCCATTGTGCTTCTCAAGTGCCCGCACATCGAGCCAAGTGTGAAAAGTTAGAAATCATTTAAGTCTATTTGCAGGTGCATCTCGCTCGTTATAATTAATGATCTCTAAGCTCTGCTATAAAGTATTGTAGAATTGATTTATAATATATGGATTGTCAGTACAACTATAGATATATATTTATATATACATATACCTTTACTACTAAGAATAAGACTTGCATCTTTTAACAAACTTCTAGGCAGAAATGGAATAGAGACTCTCTCGTCTCTCAGAAAACTTATTCTAACACTATATTAATATCACTACGTCACGAGTGACTATTTCTTATGTCTCGTATGCATATGTATATACAAATTTATATTTATATACACATATATTTAAATATTCGTAATCAAAGAATTTCTTATCTTACACTTTTTGACTAACTTGAGTTTTGTTCGATAGATCGCTGAATATCGAATAACGATTGGGAATTTCACAAATCTGAATTATAGATATTTCAAAATAGTTCTAAATTTCCAATCATCTCTCTGAAAAATTAAGAACTGAATTGTTATTTAGATATTTATTTATTTTCGTATTTAGTCTCCAACGAATTATTGTTTATTTGGCAGAAGTTCTTTATTGGGAGTCAAAATAAGTTTGAATAACAATTGAAAATTGAATGTTGTATCTATCAGTTAAAGATTTTCCGATTATCTGAAATCTGACATTAACAGTTGCACTCACAAGTTTGCAGTCGTACAACTGTGTAATAAAATATTGTTGCTTATTGGAAACCGTTCTTCGGTCTCACATAAGATATGGAATAGTTAGTTCTAGGAAAATATTCATTGGCATTCCAATTAGCCAGAGATGGGGAGTTTTGCATTCCAGTTTAGCTGCTGTTCATTGAGAGCTAACTGCATTGCATTTTCTTTGATTATTGTCACAGATTCCAGCTTGATGCCAGTACGCGGTCCAGCAGCTCCGCCTGCAGCCGCTCCAGCATTTGGTTTGAGTTCGCCACGGGAATTGTGCGTCTCTCTGTGTGTGTGTAGATGGATAGATGTGTACATGTGTGTGTAATGAGAAGTATATGCAGTAATTGACATTCGATCATTAATCAAAGTGCACAATGCAGACATTTCGTTTCGAATTGTATTTAGTTTTGTATTCGTGCTCGTTGCCTTTTTTTCGATTGCGATTTTAGCTCAGCCGCCGAGCTGCCCGCTGTGCCAGCACAAGCAAGAGGACTCAGACTCCTCCGACTCTGATACGGGCCGGCGTAAGCAGCCATGTTCCCGATGCAGACAAGGGCTGGACATTAACAAATTTTGCTGCAATTGCGAACAAGTGGAACGGCCTTCAACACCTACGCGACGGCGGGTCGCTTGCCGGGAAGGTGAACGCAAGGGGCTGCTGGTTGCCACCACTGCTCACAGTAGTTCCCGCAGCACTACTTCTCTTCAGCTGCGCATCATGGCCGCCCGTCCATCTGTCCGCCAGTCCGCCTGGCGCTACTGAGTGCTTTGTTCTTTGGCTGACAGCTCTTGACATGGTGCGTCAGTTGTCCGGGCTGAAGAGCTCGCAAATCCTCATATATGATATAAATGTGTGCTATGTTTCAGTTACTCACCCTCTCTCTTTCTCTTTCTCTCTCTCTCTCCTTCTCTGTGAACCACCCTGGGTCGTGGCATACGAGCAGTGAAAGTTCTCCATGCGTGCAAAGGGCCAAGATGAAAGTAGCAATTTCTTCCATTTGCAATACATTTTCCCCATTTCCACCCGCTTCAAGGCATGTATATGTACGTGTGTGTGTGTGTGTTTGTGTGTCTGTCTCTGACAGTCGCATTTTGATGAAATTTTATTCTGTTCACATACCCGTCAATGTCATTTCTGCCGCGCGCTTAGTCCTACTGTTCTCCGTTTTTTATGCCATGTCCTTTTGTTGATTATTTCGTTGACGTGCCTCAAAAGAACAAGAAGGAGAAATAACAGAAAAATAAAAATAAGCGAAAAACAAACGAATTTTTCTTTCTTCTTTCTTTTTTTTTTTTTTTTTTTTTTTGTATTTTGTGGACAAAAGCGCGTTGGATGATTTGTGGCGCAAGTCCAAGTAAAGTTCGTCAAGAATAAGTACGTTTCGAAGTTAGACATCGTTCAACACCCTCTCAATAGTGGTTATTATTAAAATACATATAAATATTTTTGTACCCATGCAATATATGTAGATTTTATTATAGTTTATGTACAAATAAAAATAACCAAATGTTAACTGGAAACATGAATTTCCTTAATATACCACTTGCCTAAATTATCATGAAATTAATATAGAAATTTTAATATTGCAAACATTTTTTTGGCGAAGAAAAATCCTATCTTAATAAAAATTAGACTCTCTTATTGGCTTTTATTACTGTTGATGGCTTCACCCAAAAATTATACAAATCATTTTGAGAGGTTACTATATAAGTAATTATATATTAATATTTATTTAACACAGTTCACCTAAACGCCATATAATCTCCTTTAGACATAGGACTTACAATTCAAATATATGTTCTACTATGTTATTCATCTCGAACACTTTATTTAATAAAATTATAATTTTTTTATAGTTTCCAATAACCTATAGTATCTCCATATTTATTTATTTATTGTACAGTACGATTTTGTTAAAATATATGGAAGTTCTTATTACTACAAATAGATTCCACTATTTTATAAATAATCGCCATCTATCGGCCGGCAGCATGTGCATCATGTTTCACAAACACATATTTGGTTGAAGTCTTTGCTTATGGACTGCATATCTTCTCTCTCGCTTCTGTTTGAACGTACGTCAATCATATGCTTAGTTGAGAAACTCACCTACAGGTTGATGTCACTGCTGATGTAACCTGCATTTTATCGATAAGCGAAAACGCTATAAAATGTAAAATGAGTTCTAGAACTAAAACGCCAAAGTCTACACCCCTTTTCTATAGATTCACCAAAATATAACACATCCACACATACTCGGTGAACAGATATCTGAGCTGAACTTGAATTATAATTGTAAACTATTAGTTAAAAATATGAATGTACATAAGCTAATTAGCATATTAATACTGAGCCTTAATCAAGTATATGTACATATATGTATTTATACTTAAGCAGCGTAATGAGGTAATCCGATTCAACTAAGCATAGTTTGCCTATATCTATCAGTATTTCTGTCTATCAGTCTGTCTCTCAGTTTGCTTGCCTAAGAAAAGCTTAAGATGAAGAAGAACTGCAGAAGATCATTTAAGTTGTCTATATGTATGCAGCAGACTTCGTTTAATATTTATATTTAAGTAAAACGAAGCTAGAATGCTTGAAGCAATAAAGAGAGATCTCCCATTGGTCACTTTACGCTTGACTGCAACGACTGCTCGACTGATGCCGGGCTCAACATCTGAGAGGACTTAGTAGTTGAGTGAAAGTGCCCTATATAAAGGGCAACAGCTGCAGCATTTCTTCAGTCGCCCAGGCCCAGTGGGGGTCACTTGTGTAGTGTAGTAAAGTGAAGCGAAGTGTGTGTACATATTTAATGATCATGCAGTCAAGCATTAAAGACTAAGAGGAAATACTAAGAGGAAGTACTAAGAGGAAATACTAAGAGGAAAAACAGAGAGCAGATATTTGCAGGAATACTCAAACGAGAGACTTAGAAAAAATACTTAGAGGATGATTATACTTACTAAATTAACTAGTTTATTACTTAATGAACTAATTGTTTAATAGCTTTTTTATAGATGGACATCCTTATAAAACTTACAGATAACATTAAAATGCCTGATTTAATTTTGGTTTATATTTTATTGATTTATTTTTAAATATCAGGTCTACATAATTTGAATTAAAAATGTATTAAATTTCGTGGTATGACAAAGCATTTTGTTTTTATTTTTCAATTCAAAAGTTCAAATGTGGATGATTTATTTGTCGCTGCTCGAGCTGAGTATTATTACGAGAATTTTCATTTTGTTAAATCTCAATAAATTTATTAATTACAATTAAACTTAATTCGCAGAGTCTTCTCCGCAAAATTGTGAAATTGATCGTGAATTAACAATTCAATTTGTTGGAAATGATTGATTCTGTTTCGCGTCAATTTATTTGTCTTGGCGCTGACCTTAACAATTAACAAGAGACGAGTATAAGGAGGGGTGTGGAGTGGAGAGTGGGGAGTGTGGAGTGGGTGTTCTGGGGAGGAGAGCGGAGGATGCCATTCAGTTTATGTTAATCCAATAAATATTATTCGACTGATGTGCTGCACAGTGGGCAATCAATTTTGTTTGGAAAACAATTTGTATTTGTTGTTTGCCGGTTATCGCAATCGTCGTGGCGCGTCTCGTCCTGGTCCTGCTCCTGGCCTTGGTCCTGCTGCCGTTTGTCGGGCTTCTGTTGCCAGGACAGCGTGCAACAAATTTAAAAGCTCAATTTGTCCATTTATGTCAACTTGTCACGCGAAGTAAAATAAAACGAATTAATAAAATGCGCCCGGGGGCAAGGACTTGGGCAGGAGACAACAGGAAAGGATATGGAGCAACGGGAAGGCGCAACTAAACGCGTAAAATATATTCAGCAATTGTTGCCGCTGTTGTCGCTGTTGGCTCTGTTGCTGTAGCTGTTGCTGTCGCTGTTGCCACAGATACAAAGATACTTTAGTGGCAAGATACGGATACACCATCATTCATCGCTTATGCTTCGCCACATCCGTTCGTCCTGTCCTACAGTTTCTATTGCTCCCACTTGCCCCGCCTCCGTGCGCCGCGTCCTTGTTGGCGGCGTCGTTGCAAACAAATGGCAAAAACTGTCGCTCATTCGCATAAATCCTGACGAATGATTTCAACGCGCGGCCAAAACAGTGCCACGAGCAGTAGAAAAGAGGAGGCAGGCGATGGGGACGGAAGGCAGCTAGAGGCTGAGGAATGTTATATGAACGGGGGCGTGTCAGGGAGACTGTGTGTGTGTGTGTGTGTGAGTGGGCGCACAACAAAAGCAATTATATGTGCGAATCATTTTACGAGCGGAGCGAGCGGAAAAAGAAAAGCAGAAAACAGACAACAGGAACTGCGCTGCGCTGCGCTGTGCTGCGGCGACTGCTGCTGGCATCCTTTACCGGCAGAGAGGCGCTCCCCTCCTTCTAAGAAATAAAAAATAGCTGAGAGTGGAAGTGAAACAAAGGCCAGGGCCACTGCAGCAGCAGCACCAGCAGTGGCAGCAGTCAACAAACAAGCGACGACAAGCAACAGCAATTCAAATGGCGAAGAAATTGCCAACTCAATGAAAGGGACAGCGGCCCCACCCACTTGCCCACCACTCCCCACCAGTGCCAATATGTCGCACACTGAAGCACAACACCACAGCACCACATCACCACTCTGGTGCCGCGCCATAAAATCAGCAGTAGAGGAAAACGCGCACGACCAAAATCAAACGATTGTCAATGCGAAAATAAATCGCATTCCTTCGTTTCAGCTGCGTGGCATGAGAAATACCGAGAGCCCCTTCACGTCAGCTTCTCGTTCCGCTTGCCTATAATCCGATGGCCCGCCTTCTCGGTCCCAAGTCCCCAATGACGACAGCTGCCATAAAAAGTTTAGTTCGGCATCGTTTGATAAAACGTGCGCCAATTTTTTATCCCAGCATTCAGACTGAGCTGAGAACTTCACGTAAGTTGAAGCGAGCCAAGCCAAAATCGAACTCAATTTGCACTTTGCTGAGCTATTAAATTGATCAAGAAATATTTGAAGATATTATTAAAAATTGAATCAGGTACAATATATCAACTCACTTGAAGAACAGCGGCGGGAAGGCCAAAACTGTCGAATGAAAGAGAAACTTGTATATTTTTAAGGACTCAAGGATAATGCAAAAGAAGCTACAGAAAAAGGCGAACATATTATATTTGTATTGCAATTATTTTTATTCGAATAATTTGTAAGTAAATAAATCTTATATAGTTTACATTTTATATCTCTTAATCTATTTAATTTATTATTATTAATTTAATAGAAATATTTTTACGCAAATCTAATGAGTCTTATAATTTCAATTATTTTGCCTTTCTCAGATCCATATTTTTCATATTTTTTTTTAAACATTTAAGCAATATTTTTTTGATATATTTAAATATTTAAATGCAGAAAAAAATACATAATTTTCAATTGGATGAATTTTAGTTTGCCCACAGCAATAAATAAATGTATTATAAATATCAATAAATATTTTTCCAGCTTAGTTTCAAGCTTGCCCACAAATCAGAGTTTAATGCACATTAAATAATTGGAGAAAGTCCAATAGTTATCTCGAACAGAATCACGCCAGAAGTGCCAAGTTTTTTTTGGATTTAATGATAAATTTACATATAATTTATGAATCAGATCAACATCATAAATTCCCCAAAGTGAATTCATAATAAAGTGTTTGGCCAGAGACAAATGTGGAATACTAATGATCTGCCCCGTAAAGGCCAACAGAAGATACCGATTTGGCTGGTCTGGTTTGTATTTCGTTTACTTATATTATTTGTTTTTTCTTTTTATTTTCTCTGTTCTTTTCGTTTTGCGAACGAGACAGCAGACATCAAATTTGCCATTTGAGTAACATATTTTTTATCTGGGCGCAGACAAGTTGAGGCTGCTGCATGCGGCGTATACTTAATGTCAGGCATAAAGAAACACAAACACACAAAGACTGTGAACGAAAGAGAGAATGAGAATGAGAATGAGAATGAGAATGCGAATGAGAATGAGAGCAAGATATAAACGTCATCATAACAGGCCTCCGGCAGCAACAGCCAACGGCCTTCCAAATCGTTATTTATGTATGGGAACGTGCCAAGCCGCTTTTTGTTTCGTTTCGCATACCTTACAGCCTGAACCTGAGCCTCGACAGCCTCCCGGCAGGGATGTGCCCCAGCTCGCTTTCATTTGCCAGCTACCTCTGGCCGCTGATTCGCGTCTGCAGACAACGACAGCCATTGCTTTGCTGCCCAGGATTCACATTGAGCTCTGTTTATGTACGTTGCCCCCCCCCCCCCCCCTGTTGTTGTTGTTGTTGCTGTTGTTGTTTCTGTTGACTGTTGTGATTTTCGCCAGATTTCCTCAAAGCCATTGTTGTTTGTTTTCGTGCACCTTGTTGTTGTTTTCTTGCAAGTAGCCCACACGCTCTCTCTCTATCTCTCTCCCTCCCTTCCTTTCTCTTTCGCCTGGAGCTGTTCGTTAAGTGACGCCAACTTCTACGTGAGCCTGAATTATTAATACACGTTAAAAGGCACCGCCAATTGTTGACGCCTGGACAAGCCATCGTCTAGTTTCTACTTCAGCTCCTGCTCTTTCCCTTACTCCCTTGCGGTTGCTCTGTTCCTTTCCGCCTCTACTTGCATCATAGTTGAGTTGATGTTTTATGTGCTAAGTAGTTGGTAAGTCACCTGCGACAAGTTGGATGCAAACATATTTTCCTGCCCTCCTCCGTGTCTCCTTCACTGTGACTCGCTCCTGAGAGAAACTGGAGCTGAAGCAGACGCATAAAATACAGCTGAAAGTCTTAAATATTATAGAGAGCTTATAGAAAACTTTAGCATAATTAAATCATAATTTAGAAGCTGTTATTCAGCAGATTTTCTCCTCAAACTGACTTAAGCTGAAAATAGAATAATGTTAATCATGCGTTAACTGAACTTATTTTGTTTTTCTCCAAGTTATTTTCTATCAATCATAATCAAACAACAATGATAATAATAAAAATTTTAATAAAATATTTATATACAATTTTTATTTTGAGCTCAAGAAACGTATTCAAATTTTTAAAAATTAATAATATTTAGTTTATATAATATTTATATGATATTGACCTAAGACCCGTGTTAAAATTTTCCCTTTTTTACTATATATATATAAATATTTTTTTTTTTTACATTATCTATATTTTATTTGTATAATATTGAAGGTGAAAATGGGTATGATTATGCATTATCAGCTAGCTGATACTTTGAATATATTTTTATATATTTTTTATTCATGTTCATATTCATATTCATAAACGTAAAATATTTATGCTGGGTTCTTATCAGAGTGAAAAAGTTTTAAAATAAACTTTAGTAGCCCTAACAGAGTTAGTAGGGATGACTTAGGCAGTGCATTAAAACTTTGTCTCAAGACAAAGAAGGATGTTTGCCATATAAGCAATATATCTTTTATATGTAAATTGAAAGCATATTATGAGATCTTGTAATATTTACTTTTTAGTCACTTAATTTATGCTTGAACACTTGACACATTTTATTTACTTTTTAGCTGAGTTTGAGTTGTTTCTTTCTACCCTGTGAGATACCTGTAGAGACGAGCTTCTGATAATTGACAATGGCATTTGCATGCACTTAAACAAAAGCCCGGAACTACAGGGTAGGTCACGGGAGCGTTTCTGTTTAGCACTGACCACAAAGTATTTTTATGTTTTATTACCTTGCTTTAAGGACCTAAGACAAAGTAATCTGGTAAATGTCGAGGAATGCAATATCGCAGCCATTCATTGAAACCGAATTTCGGTTTCGGGTTCTTGTTTTTCCGTGCTTCTGGGAAGTTTATAAATGCCACGCACCTTGCGGCTTGGTTGGGCACAGAAAAACAGCAACAACATCGGAATCAGCCTCAGCACTAGCGGCAGCAGCAGCAACTGTAGATAGAACAATAACAAGTGCCATAAATACAGGGCAAAGTTTTTGCAGTCCGTATCTGCCTAGAGCTCTGAAAATTTTCCAGAAGTAAAATAACAATTTGAGAAACAAGCCAAACAAAAACGCATCGAATACTTGACGCCAAAGTTTGCCCATTGCCAAACGAAATTGCGACAAGCGAGCAGATGTCCTGCTGGGCAGCATAGAACCCTGCCCCGGCCGAAAGTATCCCTTCACCTGAATACCAAACTTACCTTTGCCTTTGCTTCAGCTTCTGCTTCTGCTTCTGCTTCTCCCGTCGCCTGCCCTGTTCGTTCGCATCGCATTTAATATTAAAATTGTGTGCATCCTTAACGCAGCCACAGGAAATGGCTGCTCGACTGCTGCTGGCTCTGGCTCTCCTGGCATACTCATAATGCTTCTAAGCTGCAAATACATAATGCCACAACATAATACTTAATATAATACTTATTTGCACTCGGCCCAACAAATTGCATTCACAAATGTGCAATTAAATCAGAATGAACTTGTAATTTATATATGTGCCCAGCCCAACTATCGGCATTCGCTCGAAACGTTTTGCTAGTTTGCCAACCATTCGCATCTGTATTCACATCCACATCCTCGTCTATAACCTCATCCGCATCCACATCCGCATCGTGTCCGTGTCCGTGCTTCCATCTGTCCGCATCCGTGTACTTGCCACATGCTGCGCCCAGCTGCATTTTAGTTTTCATTATAATCTGTAATTTACAGCAGAACTGTGTTTATTTATGACGCTCGCAAATGTGCGTAATGAGATTTTCTTTACACAACGCTCGACTAGATAAATACACAAACTAACAAACAAACAGCCTCATTATCAATTCACAAATTAATAATTTTGCCAACTTCATGGTTATATATGCAATTTATAGCCATTGTATTTAAAGGCTGACCAATTTCATGCTTGAATCAGCTCTGGCATGAATGCCCTAGGGCTACTAAAATGAAGCTTTAATTTGAATTCCTTTTATTCAACTGTTTAATTATACTAAATAAGGCTTGATAATAATTTACAATTGGTTTGATAATAATATAATAAAATGTCTAAATATATAAAATAATCGTAGGACAGAAATTATTTTTCCAAATGCCTAAAAGTATGCTACAGTATTTTATGTGAAGTATTTTCCAAGTAGAATTCGAATGCTAAAATATAATTCATATAGCAGGTAATGCAAGTTAGCCGGAGCGCCCAAATGGCCTGAATTAATAGATAACATGCTCACGAAGGGGTTACAGGATAACCCAGTATGGCTAAAAAAACCTTATTAAAAATAAATAAAAATAAATACATATATAGATAAAAATTCTAAATATTACAGGGCTCTCTGAAATACCAAGTACTTAAGATTTGTTCTAAAGCGTTACGAGGATAAGCAAAGATAACAATTTTATGTGAGAGCGCATACAACGATATCTCATCTACACTGGCAATCATACCCCTAGGCGAAGGCTAAAATGAAAATGAAAATAACCTACTGTAGAATAAAATATAATAAAATCAGTTAAGGTGTGTTGCTGCATGAGCTGCAAAAAATTGAACGGACTATAAAACCATTATTTCAGCATGCTCAAAAATCATTTAATATTTAGACTGATAAAATATATTAAGAAATGTAATACAAGCAGCAACATTTTGTATTTAAGTCCTTTGTTCAAAAGCTCTTACATTTATTCACTAATATATAAAAATAAGATTGTGTTCCTTAAACGGTCTTCCAGTCTTCCCGGTCTTCCTACATAAGTTTTATTTGTAATACTCACCATAAACTAATTTGATTTATACATAATATTTGCCTCCTTCCTTTCTTTCTTTATTTGTATTTACTTAATATTTGTCTCCATTTCCTTCACCTCCTTATCAACATATCTCTTCACATCTTTAGTGCTTTTAGCTGTCATAAAAACACAAAGTTTTCAGTAGTTTGTCTACAGTCGAACAGCTTTAGGCTGACCATCGATTTCAAAGATTATTTCCGCACGAGCCTGCAATTTATTCCTTAGTTATGTATAATGACTGCCTTTAAATGAAACCCATTAAGTTCTTCAGTTATACATAGGTGTAATTTTAATTTCATCCAGGTAACTTTGGCTGGCTTTATGCAGCTGGCAAGCTCTGCATTCATAATAATTTGTATAAACTTAATTGGATCCTTTATCTGTGCAGGTATGTGACTGTCATTCTGATGCTGCTGCTGCTGCTGCAGTTGCAGTTGCTGCTGCTGCTGCTGTTGCAATTCGCTTCCGGCTCACGAGTCCGGAGACTCTTTTTAGCCGAGTGCTGGGCGAACACATAAATTGGGCAAGTCATGTGGACAAGGATAAGAAAATGGAACAGTGCAGAAGTTGGGCAGGAATTCGCATTTTGTGCGCTGCCGTAAAGTTTAATTAAATTAGTCCAGCGATTTATCATGGCTAGGCAATCGCTTAAAAAGCTCAGACGCAAAACGAGGCAAATGCTTAAAAGTCAGCCAGTTGCCGTGTCCTGGCCCATGTACTGGCCCGTGTTGCAGCCTTGTCGAGGAATTAAAAGGTCTGGCAGCCACAGTTTTTCTGCCAGCTCGGACTGCGCCGGCCAGAAGGTCATTCGCTGTGAGTTATGGGGGCCAGAGGCATGGCCGGCTGCCACAGGACTTGGCCACGTACCCTAATGGGCTGCATAAAACGCCAGGCGGCGGGAGGGCCAGGCGGCGGGCGGGTTACACTCACGCTGCCAAAATCTAAATGAAAGGCCAGTCGAGTAAAACTGTAAAAATTATTTTCGCCTTTTTTTTCGAGCTCTACCTCTGCCTCTTTCGCTCTCTCTCTCTCTCTCCGTCTCCGTTTTAAGCCAAAAAGGCCTGCGCGTCATTTGTTTTCAATTTGTGCTGAGCATTCCATTTGAAATTTTGTGCCACGCCCACAACAGTGCAGAAGGAGCTGAAGTGCGAAGATGGGGGACTTGGGAAATCTAGTTGGCTTCCGCACGCTCATATTTTCACTTAGCCAGCGCTGGCGAAATGGCTTCATCGGGAGCGGAAGACGACTGTAAAAGACGCCATGAAACTCACGCCTGGAGCCTTTTGGCTAAGAGGACCACGCGGAGCGATTCACACGGAGCTAGATGCGCCGGATGCACAAGTAATTTTCAGCTGCCACAGCCGCTCGCTGTGCCATGTCCTGGCTGAGAGTTTTTGAAGCATTTTTATGTTGCCTGTTAAACTAACTGAATGAGAGAGTGTGTTGGTGTGAATGCGCTCGTGTGTGTGTGTGTACTCGCATAAATTCAGAGTGGCCATGGCCAAGTTTATTTTATCCGCTGCTGCTGCTGCTGCTGCTGCTGCTGCTGTCGCAGCGTGTTGCACATAAATTTGCTTTAAATTAAACAAGCATAATTGCATGGCCGTCTGAATGCAGTTTCAGGCAACACACACAGACACAGATGCAGATGCAGATGCAGGTCCGAATACAGATATAACTATAGATACAGATGCAGCAGCTGCAGCTGCGCTCGTTGCACTCACATACTCAATTATGAATTAGCATTCATTCAAAGTGTAATTAAAGTCCCAAAGCCCCATCTAACTGCCCACCAAGCGACCAGATAATGCCAGCCCCAATACCGGGATGGCCAGCCCCATCGTTTGATTCACCCATTAGCCATATCTATAAGTGTATCTGGGGGGCACTTGTGCTGCATTTCTCACTGAATTTATGTAAATGGCCTCAGCGAATATCCACTGCGAACTGCGAGCTGCGAGCTGCGAGCATAGCCAGCGAGCCACATTAATGCAAACGACATATTCGAAGTGCATTAAAGAATTAATTAGTTGGAATACTATATGCGAGTGCATAAAAATTCAGAATGGCAGAACCACTGATTAAGCTGTTGCTATAGAGATGGATGATAAGAGATGAAACTCTGATTATATCTCTCTCAATATCTCTCTCGAATGCAACTGCAAGCAGAAACTGATGATTCTATAAGTCTAACACTTTGCTTCTAGGAATAGTTAATATTGGTTTCTACTAAACATTTATACAAATTTTCTTTCCTATAATCTTTAAGAGCATAAGAATAAATGTATATAGTTTATATTATAAGAGTATGCATATAAATAATACCATATATTAAATATATTTTTAATTATTTCTTGAATTAAGTCACTTTGGACGTCCCTTATAATTAATACCTAGCATCAAAGCTTGACATATGCATATACATAGAAATATTAAAAATCCCTGAAATTTGCTTAAGTAAATCAACCAATAGCTAGCCAGAAATCTAATCCTAACCAATCAACCAATAGCCAGGAAGAAATCTAGTCTAAGCTACGGATAACATGATATTTTTAATAACCTCAACTCTTATACAAACTAAACGATCAAACATTGGACTATTGGAGTAGATCAGCTTCTATTGACGTCCTATTGTTCAAAGAATCGCCTTCTGAGGCAGATTTCCCTTAGAACTGATATAGCTACATATAATAGTAATGCTCTGCTCTACGTATATCAGCTAATTGGGGGCGTCAATCTGAGAACGACATGTTCGGACTTAAATAACTAGCACGATTCCAGCGCTATATTGAGCTATCAATAAAGTACATACAGAGAAACAGAGAGAGAGAGAGAGAGAGAGAGAGAGAGACAGATAGAAGGATAGGGAGAGAGAGAGTGAGTAGGATGCGGCAGCTCGCCGGGTAGAATAAAATAAAATGAACGCAAATTATATGCAAATTGTATGCTCCGGCCTGTGGGGTTTAGCGGAACGACTAGGACGACAAGAAGCAAAAGTGGAAAGTCCAGACACACCTCTAGCCCCATGTCCAGCCAGCCTGCCAGCCAGCCAGCCAGCCAGCCACATCGGCATTAGCATCAGACACAAACATAAATACACAAACATAAAAACAGACGCAGACAGCTCTACCTACTCCCACGCAACTCCCACTCCAACTCCCACTCCCAACTGCCGTGCTTCGTGCTTTAAGGACTGGCGCAGCAATACGCAATTGCAGATGCGACGACGAGGCCGGCGATTGCGCCAGTATATTTATATGTACGGGTGCACAGGAGCAAGGTTTAGATTGGGATTGAGATGGGGACTGAAGCTGGGATGGAGATGGGGATGGAGATTGGCATTGGCCGCCCACGCACACAGCATTGGCAGCGTTTTAATGTGGCCCAGCACATGGCCATGAATCTGCTGGCATGATGCGGGCTAACCGAGAGCCAAGTGCCATTTCGCTGTACGCAGCACGCAGAACACAAGGACATGGCGCACTTTGATGTTGATAGATACGGCAGCAGCAGCAGCTCCTGCTCTAGCTCCAGCTCCTGCTCCTGTTCTTGTTCCTGTTCCAGCTTTAGCGCAACCTTGCGCAGTGATAAAGAAGAGCGTGCGATGCATGTTATAATGAAACTCTTAAAGCAAATGATGTCCTCGCCATTTCAACCCACTTTGGGTGCTGCGCGCGCTTATGCACGCGCATAAGGATATTGCAGGGACATTCATTACACAGCAGATTTCGCTAGATTTTCGGTAGATAAATTGCATATCATTTGGCATCGGATTTTTGCTTCTGGCTTCAGAAAACTAAAAGCTGTAAGCTGTGAGCTGTCAGCTAAAAGCTGAATCTATGCTTGGCTCGACTATACAGCAAATTTTGATCATAATGGACATTCATTTGATTTATGTTCCCCAGGAAATTGTCGGACACGTTGAAAAACAAGCTCCACATTTAATTTGGCTAAGTGCGAACCCAGTCACTGTCTCTAGATGGAGCTCTCTTGTTACTTTATGTATATATTTTGAGTATTACAAACTTGGCACACTTCTGTTTGACTTAGATATGGAAAATATATATATATTTTTATGCTCATACTTATTTATTTGTATTACATTCTAAGAAGACCTATATACGCACGCATGTGTAATAGATATGGGTATGGATATAGATATAAACATATATAATATATGCGTGTGCATAGATATACATGGATCTACTTTATATGGTATACCATATGATCAACATTTTATAAAAGAGTAGAGCTAGGGTGCTACATATTATATAAGATTACCAACACATTTGTAAGGCTAGCTATCACAACTGAGGAATATTTCCGAATATTTGTTTTTGAAAGCTTTGTAGTGTTCAATCCTCTTTAGTAACATTTGACTATAGCTTAGGTAGAAAACTGTAAGCAAGAGCATGCTTATCTTCTATATATAATACAGAAATACAACATATGATGCATACGAAAAAAAAATAAAATAAGACTGCTAAGACAAATTACCTATAGGCAAAGCAAGGGCAAGGCCAGGAAAAAACGTGTGAATCAAATTTATAATTTTGTGATACTATTATCACTTGTGATATTATCTTTCTGGAATCAAGAAATCCGTATTTTATCTTATCTGCGATATGAATAAAAAATGCATGCAATGCATTCTAATCATTTCGAGATATCAAATAATTATATCAAGTACATTGTTTCTAAAATAGATCAATTCTCATCAAATACACATATTTTAGAAAACTCCTGGAACTTTTTCCCTTATCATATTCTAGCAGCTAGAAACTATTCGAAACTACGTCCGGGCAAACATTTATCAACTTCGCTCATGTGACTTTCAAACAAATTCGTAGCTCATTAAGAGCCCATTTCAAAGGAGAATTTTCCTTCGTTTTCTTGTTCGTGACTGTGAAAATCTTTCAAATGTCAAGTGAGTGTTAAATTGTACTTAACGCAAATGTTGTAAGTAGCTCATTCATATTTGTGTTTATTTGTTAAATGTTTCGTACGAAATGCTTCTTCGCCTTGTCACTTCCTTTGGCTGCCAGGCCGAAGTCCTCCTGCGTCCTTCGCCCGTCGTCCGTCGTCCGTCGTCCGTCCTTCTGGCCAAACGCAATGCGCAGTACACAAAAATGGCGGTTGCACAAAACTTCCGCCACGACACAACAACAACAACAAGAAGAACTACAACGACAACAACAAGAACAACAACGACAACAAAGGGAAAGAAATGGGCAGCACCGCAGCATGAAGCTGGAGTCCCGCAACCGAAACCAACTTCCGCTGCACGTCAGTAAGAGGCGTGGCGTGGCGGGGCGTGGCAGCGGGCGTGGGCGGCAGTGGGGCTTTGGTAGGTGGCGGCTGTTAAAATAAAATGCGCGCAGTGCGAAACTCTTAACATGCAAATGTGTTGGCAACGCGGCATTTGCACTGAGTACCCCCAAAAATTTTATATCTTTTTTAATTTGGCGCAAAAAGAAAAAATCATGTAATGGGGAAGGGAAAGGGGAAGGGAAATTTGGAATGGGTAGAGGACGCGCAGCGAACGAACGTGATATCGAGGCGTGCAATGCAGATAAGTGCGTCCCAGCTGCGCTGACGATTGCCACGCCCACTGGCCGTCAAGGAAAAGTTTTAATTTGAGTTGGTTACAGTTGGAAAATCGCAACCAGCCCAACCAGCTCCGCCTGCAGCGAACGCATCTGCATTTTAATTGCAAATGGAAACAGTTATCTAAATTGGTTAAAATATTAAAACAATACACGACGCAGCATTTTTTATCCCTGACCAAATTGCAACTGCCGGGTATTGGCCAAAATGTTGGCGCCACATGTGGCCCAGCAAAAACGAGCCAAACCAAAGAAAACAAAAAACATTGCAAACATTTATAAAAAATATATATCTCTGACTTTGTGTGTGTGTGTGTGTGTGTGTGCTGTGGCTGACTAATAGATACGCTGTAGCAAGCGCCAGAGCCTCATAAATCTATTTGGCCAACACGCATTTGCATAGAAACAAAATACTTTCCCTTGTATTTACTCATTTTGCTTTGGCCTGGCATTTAGTTTGATTCTATTTCAGTTTTTGGATAAATCCTGTTCCACAATCTAGATTTGCATCGTAAGCTTATGACTGCATATTAATCGCACGAGCTGTTGCTCAATGAGGGAAGCGTTTAATGGGACAGTGGGTACATTGAAGGACTGAGCGTTTCTGACTATAATTATATATAACGTAAAACTATTACTTTCTTAAGATTATGTTCAGATATTATCATGCATGCATCAAATACATGCAAGAAATTTACAAAGTAAAATTCTGTTATGTTTCGAAATCAATCGCGTATCAATCTACAAGAACCCAAATAATTCGCATTTACTCCTATTATATCATCGGCTATGATAATCAGCTCAACTAATTTGTCTTGCTTTGCAGGTCAATCAATTCATTGAAAATGACATACTAATTCTAAACAATATATATGTAGCTTCAAAATTCATGTCAAGGCAACAACAAATATTATATAACTCCCCTTTCGTATCCTTATACCCTTTGCATATCTATTAATTTTTTAAATTTTCATTCTCATGCTCAAGTTTATTCTGCTTCTTCTTCACTATAGCTGAAAAATGCATTGAGAATTCTTGGTGGGTTGCCAAAAATGTTCCATTCGCGTGCGCATTCACATTCCTGTTCGAGAGCATTCGGAGTCGCATTTCATGTCCAACTGCTGCAAATGGCAGCGCAACGCCCCTTTAAGATTTCCGAGCCAGCTGCTAGGGCTGCTGCTGATGCCTGGACAAAGTTTTCATTTTAATGGAAGAGACAAGTTCTGAATGCAAATCACAATTTGCTGTTGATGTTATGGGAGAGAGAGCTGCTGCTGCTTTGGCTGCTCCTGCTGCTTGTTGTCTTTGTTTGCCAATCGCCAAGGCAATTAGTTAAATTTATTATTTGAGCAGGCACCGCAACCGCAGCAGAGCCGCAGCAGAGCCGCAGCAGAGCAGCAGCAGCGCAGGCGACCAAGTCCAAAATTCAAAACCAAATTCAAACCCAGCCAGAAATCCCAGCCAGAAGCCATGTGTCAGCGGCAAAGCAGCTTCCATTTGTCTCCAAGCGCTGGGATTAATGACAAGCAGCGAGCCGAGCGACCCACGAGACATCCTTAACTTGCTAGGACATGCATGAAAATTGTCATCCGACCGACCGACCCTAAGCCCCATGCCCCATGCCCCATGCTCCACCCATACCCATTCGCCGACCCCAGCGCAGCTTCGTAAATATTTGGCTTTAAGCATAAGCGTGTCGCAGCGGCCCAGGCTAATTCCATTTTATGCTTTTCGCATAAAATAAAATATTTAAATTATTATTTATTGATGCACTTTTTCATGCAACGCAATTTGTTTGGTAATTTCATTTTTTCTCGTGTTTTTGCAGTGCTTTTTAACGGAACTTTTCATCTGGCGCTCTCTATATATAAGTGTGTGTGTGTGTGTGTGTGTGTGTGTGTGTCGGATGCTGGCGAATGCATTCATCTATAAATTGCGCATCATAAATCAAAGGCGAGACTTCAATTAATGCTCCACTAGCCCCATCGATAATTCATTACTAATTTATCTTCTTAAACACAAACAGATATCTACATTAATTACAATGCAATTACTTATGCCCACGTACCGTTATGCACACCTACATATATACATACATACCTACATATATATATGTGACTATAATTAGGTACGTGTGCAAGTGGGTGGTGGGCGTGGCAATTAACATTTACATATGCTACTTATCAAAAGCAAAACAAAAGAGCGCGAAATATATGAGCATTAATTCTATAATAGACTTCTGTGGGAAGGTAAGAGCTTGTAATTAAAATGCTAGAACTTAAGCACTTTTCATTAATAGTTTAACTGAGTTGAATCTAGTTAGTTGAACAGTTAGTTGCTCAAATGTTAAGTCCCTCAATTATTCGGACAATTAAGCAAAGAGAATCGTAGTTTGTAATCTCTTTGGATAATTAATAGCCGTGACATAACTATGCAACATAGTTAGTTAAAATGTGCTATTATATATATAATAATATATAATATTTAAAAAAATAATAATGTAAATTAATATCGAAATTAATCATATACATATATGCTTTAAAAATACTTTAATAAAATATAAAAAATATTTGTTGTGTTTAATAATGAATATCTTAATTTTGTAAAATAAATAAAATAATCACTAATTGATCAGTTTTAATACATAAATATTAATAATTATTTTATTATTAATTTTAAGAACTAATAATAATGCAAATATTAATAATAATTATTTAAAAATAATACTTTTAAGTTGAATAAAAATATATTTGGATAGGCATGTATCATACTTTATCAGCGAAAATAATAATAATAAAATTTAAATAATTTAAAAATTTAACTATACAATAAATATATATATATATAAATACAATAATGATAATACAATAATATAAATACAACAAATATATATATATATATAATTTTTTAAACTATAATCACTTTGATTTATTTATATGATTTTTATTAAAATAAATTAGGGGTAAACTTTTAATAAACATTTCAATAAAAATAATTATAATAAAAGTGAAACCAATTATTATTTATTAAATTATTTATCATTGAAGCATTCAATACTGATTTTTATTTTAATAAATAGAAGTTAACAATGTGGACTAGTTTATTAGATTATAACTCTTACCTCTAAGTAGCTATAACATAGAAGCACCAAGAGCCTATCTCATGCTGAATTTAATCTTAATAAATTATACACAGCGTGTGATAACTAAATGGAATTTAAAATTTGAACCATCAAAAGTCTAGACATGGTAATTTGCTTTTAATCAGATTGTCTTGAATAATCTAGTTGCAAACCAAATATGCGCTTAATCATTATTTAATATCTTTTGACACTCTTTCCTAGAATTGGGTTAAATAGCTATAGATTCCAATCAAGTGTAAAAAGCGCATTTAGAAATGCGTGCGTTTTTCGAGCTGTTTAACTTGATCACTCACTCAAGCACTGCGCACTTAAGAATTTTTATTGGCACTCAAGTTTTGGAAATGGCTTTCGTTTTGTTGTCTTCTTCAAACGAGCTACTCACCCAGTGAAGTTGATACATTTGGTTGCAGGACGTTGTCGGATTTTATTGTGATGACATCTTGGTGGCTCCTGCAGCTGACAACGGAAGTCGGACAATCGGACATCGGCCATCGAGCATTGAGCATTGAGCATGGAGCATCGTGCAGCTGGCAATGGGCAGTGGGCAGCGGGTAGCGGGCATCGTAAAAGTCAAAAACACGCCTTTTGTTTACAACTAGAAATGGGCGCCCATAGACGCTGGGCAGTCGCTGCGTTGCTGGGTATTATCGCAGTCACATCGTAAAAGGCGAGAGCACAATGTAAAAACAAAGCCCGGAGTCGTGGGCAGCACAACGGACAACGATAAGTTTGGCGCGGCACACACGGCAGCTGCAGCTGCCGCGCCAGGTCCAAGTCGAATGAACCTGCATGTGGAGGCGTGCGAGCCGTAACCAAAGCAACGCGTTTCGTTCCGCGCTGGAAGACCGTTTGGATTACGTTCCACGTTCGCCCAAGTGGAAGCCAGAGAGCGCGCTCAGCATCCCAAAAAGGTAAACAACGAGACGAGAAGCGCAAGCGCCTGAACACTGAATGCTGGACAGGCTGCACTGCTCCCAGTTGAGCTACAGTTGAACCGAGAGCTGAGAGCAGGCATCGCCAGCGGCTGCAGCGCATACGGGTTTCACTTTTGCCATTTTCTACGGCGGGGTTGAAAGCTAAAACTACCCCCAGAACGAGAGCAGTCATGAGGCAGCGAGAGAGGGTGAGAGTGGAGAGTGCAAATGATGCTAAACTCTGGTTTCACTTGCGTTCCAATCGACTTTTTGCGGGTGGTTGGACCAAAAATCAATAACGCCGACATCCATGTTGGCCAGCCACCCAATCCTCCCGCTTCCGCTCGCGCTCCCGCTCCCGCTCCCAGAGACTAGGCAGACAATGAAATGATGAAGCCGACGGCGTCAACGCTTGTAACAGCGCACGTGTTGTCTCTGTTCCTGAGTCCTGTGTCCTGTGTCCAGGCACCCAGCCAGTTCCGATTCCCTGCTCCAACTCCAACTGGGGTACATGTGCGTATGCATTTGTGTGTATGTGTGTGTGCTGTTAACGGCAACAACACCAATTACAATATAGACAGACATTTAGTGTAGGATTGCATTTAGGAATTGCGCCCGCTGCTGCTGCGACCCCAAAGGATAATACACATGTGCAAAAAATGACTATGAAAAATGTTGTCTAAATGTATTTAGCAACGAGTTTCTAATGGAAACAATTAAGTCATTAGCAAGTGTTGATTTTCATGACTGGCCACGAGAGGCAACCGGAGGCGGAGGCTGCGAGGCATGTGGCTGGTAAACTAATGCGCCCGCTCATAATGGAGTTGGCATCCACAGAGACATCGCTCATGTGGTTAACTGCCCGCCGCATGGCACCCTCATGAGCCACGTGCTTAGTAGGCAGCATATAGTATATGTATGTATGTATGTATATACATACATACCTACATACTATATGGTATATATTATATTTATTCCTACTCGTCTGTGGCTTTTGGCAAGTTTTTGGGCCAAAAAGGCGGCAACAGAGACGACGACGACGAGGACGACGAGGACGACTCTTTGGGTCTGGCTTTACAAATGCCTCGCATTTTTCTCAATTACAATGAACAACTCACTTGTGTGAGTGCGTGTGCTTGTGTGAGTGTGTGTGCGTTTGGGTATCAAGAGGTGAACTAAAGTCCATTTTTAACCATGATTGAAGAGTTAAATGTTGTGGCAGTTTGAACAGCTCCAGTCAGCTCAACATAAATGCCAAGTCTCGTCTCCCCCTCTATGTCTGTCGCTTACTCTGCTTCTCTCCCTCTCTCTCTCCCACATGTTGATGTACTTAGTTGTTTGAGCTTAGGAATTGTAGTTATCTAAAGTTATTTATAATTGATATGCAATCACAAGTGTCACAATAATGGCTAGAATTTAAAATATATTTAAAAGTATATCAATAATATCATAGATATCTGAGATAAATGTTGTTCATTCCCTTACATTTACTTCGCTTCCTCTTCTCATACTCTCATAATATATCAGTTCATTGTGATTCCCCCAACTGATCAATTATAATCCTATCGAACTCTTCGTTTTGCCTAGAAGAGAATTCATAACAAATTGACTTCTCGATCATCTATATTATATATGTACATATATACGTATATATTCCTTTTGAGCTTCACTCTCCTTCTCAATCAATCAACTTTATTCAAGAGCTACTCCTTATCTACCATCAAGTATTCCAATTATTACAAACACCCTTTTTAACTAAGTTGGTTTTCAATTCAAGTATTTTTAAAGAACCGTTTTGAAGCTACATAGACAAATAAATACGTGATAACATTCTACGTCTATACTTAATCTCAACTCCCTTTAATATCGAAGTGCAAGTTCGCTTATCTTTACGACAACAGAGCAAACATCCCTCCAAGGCAGGCGACACGACGATATAGAAATAAGAAACACTACCAACAACAAGCATATAATCTCGATTCGAACAGGAAAGAAGTACATATACATATGTGTTTATATATATTATTTATGAATTTATGTTTATTTGTATGTGGAAGCGCGACCCAGGCCTGAGAGGCAGATAGGCAGCGAGTTCTCAAGGCACAAACATTCAAACGGAATCAGAGTTAATTGAAAGAATCATTAATAATACGACTGGAAGCTCTTGCCAGACAATTACGTATATATACTCTATATGCATGTGTATATCGTATATAAGACATAATACCAAACAATTGCCGAAAAAATTAAAGTAGCAATTCAAGTCTTTTGTGTGTGTGTGCGTGTGTGGGAATCTCCGGATGGGTCTACGACGCGGGCATGGGCACGACGACCTGGAAGAGATGCAGTCGGGCATCGGCATGGCCCAGCTTGTTGGTCGCATTGCAGTAGAAGTCGCCGTAGTCCTCCTCGGAAACGCTATCTATGCGAAGCACCGAGGTGGTTGTCTCCGACGAGGAGGCGGTGTTGGAGATCTCGTAGTTCCGGCTAGACTGCAGCTGTACGCCCTTCTTGAACCACACCACAGTCGGCGCCGGGTAGCCCTGAACGCTGCACTCCAAGTTCGCCGTATGGTACAGCATCTGCGCCACCTTGGGCCGGTGCACGGCTATCTGGGGCCGGAACTCCACCTCAACGCGGATCAAGCGCTTGTCCGGTTGACCCTCTCCGTTTTGGGCAATGCAAAAGTAGCCCCCACGATCCATACGATTCACCTCCTTTATCTTGAGTGTGGGCTCGTTCAGCACATGGCCACCGGCCGGCAATAAGGCGTGTTGCTCGCGTGCCCACGAAATTGTGGGCTTGGGAAAGCCATCGGCATGACAGGTCACCTCCAGATTTTGTCCCTCAGTCACCGTAGTGCTCTTAGGCGTTGACTCAGCGATAACGGGCGGCGTTTTGATAAGCAAATTTAGCTTCTTCGTTACCTTTGCAGTGGAGGAGACGATCACCTGGCACTCGTAAGGGCCTTTATCGTTCGCCTCGATCTGGCGTATGCGGAAGCTGTAGACGGCGCTATCCTGGTCGGGATTCTCATGCACGGTGATATTATAACGCTGATCCGGCAAGCTGAGCATATTGCGCATGCTGAGCACCACGGCCGAGTTGGGCTCCGACTTGGCCCAGCTGACGGTCATTTGTCCCACATGCTCCACGGTGCAGTTGAACTCCACGGTGTCGCCCACCCGGGCCACCACATCCGGACTGATGTAGCTGATAACTGGCTGAGCGCTTGCGCTGGCCCACGAGATGCAGCACAGCCATGCGAATAGATAAAAGAGGTTCAGCATTTCGGCTGCTGATAATGTGCCAAAAGATTCGATTTGCTCGAGAGTTCAATGCGCTGCTTGCCGATTGCCGATTGCTGACTGCGCCGTTGTTGTGTAACAGTTGTTTGCTTCACGTTCGCCGAGCGACTGACTCGTCTTCGGCTCGGGCTTCGGCTGCGAACTCTGAGCGCCGCTCAAAACTGCAGGCGCTGCTCGCGTCAACGCCGGCATCGACGTTGACGTTGACGTTGACCGATCGCTTGTTATTGTTATCTCTACTTTAAGAACACACCAAATCGCTGCAAGAGCTCATGATCATATCTCCGCTTTGCTTTTGTTTACTTTCACGCTATGTTTTCGTTGCTATGTTTGCATGCATGTATTGGTGTGTATTTGTTGTGTTTATTAGTTGAGTTGTTGTTATTGCTGGACAGCTCACTTATCACTTTAACTTTGGCTCTGCACTCTTCACCATAAATTGATTTGTTTTGCTCTACTGCTGGCTGCAGCGACGTAGACTGCGACGGCCACGGCCACGGCCACGGCGAAGGCGAAAAAATACCGAAATCTCCTCGAAGAATCGCGGTTCGCGAGCAACTGGATAAAACTGACGCCAAATTTTGAATTTGTGACGCCATTTGCCCCTGAAAAACGTTTAGAAGTTCGTGGAAAGGTGCTGCACGCACTCACACAAACACACACACATACACACTCATACGCTTGATGATTTATGACATGGCGCAGGGAACAAAGGAAGCGACATGCTGGCAGCGGCAACGACAGAGCCAGCAACAGCAACGTCCTCTGCTGGAAAGACCTTTCGCCCGTGGAAATGCCAATGCTAGGTCGCGATCCTGCATGGCCACCATATGCATGCCATCTCTTTTGCGCTGACGCTGCTGGCCATGCTCAAGAGCAGAGGCGCGTGCGTGAAAACAAGATTGAAAAGGGGGTGGAAACGCTGTGACTGTTAAAAATTTTGCATGAATATCCTTAATTTATTTCTGAATTTCTGTGAATTAAGACAGACGACTCTAAGGCAATGATGATATGTTTTTTTTTTTTTTCATAATCATTTACATATGCATAAATATAAATTATTTCGAGACCTTGCATATTTCATATTCATGTACATGTACTATATAAAAATACAATCATTTCATTTTTTGTATTACTTTAAAAGTTTACCCATCAAGCATTCAATACAGCCATTAGAAATACTTAAGTAGGGATTTTTTATATTTCTCTAATATCCTAATGTTTGTTAAGGTAATAGTATTTTTTAATCCAAAATATATTATAATAGCGACGTCTTTGGGTTTTTTATCAGACAAAATATAAGTATTATTATTATTTATTTTTTTTTTTTCATATAGTGTCTTTAAAGTATTTTGTAATATTCTTCCGTTAGAGCTTTCCCAATATTTTACAGATTTCGCAATTCAAATAAAACTGTTGAAGCATTTGCAAGTGGGATAATTCCAAGTGAGATAGTTCGCTCCTCTGGCCGCAGCAAATTAAATCAGACCTTAAAACGTGACTGTGACTTCTGTCGAAATGCGGCGGATGTGGCAAAGGCGGCGGCAACGAAGGCGGAATACGACTCAGAATCCGATTCACAGTCAGATTCAGACTGCGAGACGCAGTCGGAGGCGGAGTCAGAGTCAGCGTCAGCGTCAGCGTCAGATTCTGTGGCAGGGAGCAGATGAAAGTGCATCCTCTGCTCTCGGTGCACATTTGAATCAGATAATTGTAAATTGTGTAAAATAATAAATTTCAAGTTAACTATCTGTGGACCGCATAGGGCGCTTCTATTCTTTTTCATTGCTGCGTATGAGTTTCCCGCCAGTTTCCACTGTTTTCCCGCTGTTTCCCTCTAGCAGTTGCTGCTGCCGTTGCACTTGCAGTCTGTAGTCCTGCAGTTCACATCATCATCGATGCTCCTTCTGCTATGCAGCGACTGGACATGGTTTTTCTATATGCATACATATACATATACACATATATTGAATTTATGTACATATACGTATGTATGTATACACACATGTATGTATGTGTGCGTACATTTGTGCACTGGAACGGCTGGCTGTGTGCACGTTCACGGATCTGAAACAGAAAATGTCAAATTTTGTAATTTATTACCCGAATCCTGTTTCTGTCAGTGAATCTTTTGGGTGTCTCGATTCGGTAGGGGTCGAGGCTTTGCCATAGTCCTTTGTCCACATATTGCGTGTGAATTTGTGGCCCAGTGTGCGAGTGTGCATGTATGTGTGTGTGTGTTTGTATGTTGTGCCTGTTATGTTTGCTTTTGGCTGGCTGCCGGGCTGAACTGTGAATTGACTCTGGCTGCCAGTTGACACAACAGCAATAGCAACAACAATAACAACAGCAATAGACAGCTTTTCCCATCTAAAGTCAACATGAACAATGATCGGGTACATATGTATGTATATGTATATGTATATTAGGTTAACGGTACTTAGTGCATTTCAAAACTGCTCCATAAACTACTGTCAATTTGACAATTTTATCACTTTCAACTAAACATCGACTAAAATTGTAGACAAAAATGAACATATACATGTCAAAAATAAGGAACCAAATTAAAATTATTGCAAATAGGCTAATAAAACTAATTTCCCCATATCATACGTAACAATTTTTTCCTAATGCAATCAGTTTGACTATTAATATGTATTATTATGTATCACTATATACTTGCACATTTTTTGAACAATACAATACAAAAAAACTTGAACTATACCATAATTATAAAGTTAAAAGCGTATCATTCCATGTATTTAAATTTTAAATATTTCCGCCATTTACAGCTTTCTTATAAGCGACATCTATGTGTTAGACGATGCACTAGCTGCAACTCCTATCTGGCAGCATTAAATTGAACAAAGCGACACCTAGCGTTTGCCTCTTATTTCGTTCGCAGCACATCGTTGCCACTAGCTACGTCAAACTATGTGGCAACACTTCGCGTATTCTGTTTTGAATTGTTGTTCTTTAGCTCGAAATAACGGCGGTTAGCGGATGCGATGTAAATGAAAGAAAAATGTGGGAATAATAAATTAGCGATTTTCAAATGTAACCGGTTACAATTCACATGCAAATGAAAAGTTAATTGAATTAATTCCAAGTGAAACGCGCCAAAAGAATACAAGAAACTAATTTGAGTGCTGGGTGGAAGGAAAATGGCGCAACCGCCGCCGGATCAAAATTTTTACCATCACACTTTGCCGCATCCGCACCCACACACACACCCACACCCGCACCCTCATCCACATCCGCACTCTCACTCACATTCGCAGCATCCACAGCTGCAGTTGCCGCCACAGTTTCGCAATCCATTCGACTTAGTAAGTTTACAGTGCAACTGCAACTGCAACAGCAACAGCAAAAACCTGCAACAACAACATTTCTTATCTTCTAATCCAAGCTGTTCGATGAACGCACGGGCGCCATCAACTACAACTACATACGTCCCTATCTGCCAAATCAAATGACCAAGCCAGGCAAGTACACTCATACATACAAGCAAACGCATTTATTTATATAGAAAGCCTATATTACCAGACTCCCCTTTAGCTATAAACTAAAAAAGAAAGTAAATACAATTCACTCTATTGGAAATATTGACACAGAAAACTCTCAGTATGTATGTATGTATGTGTATGTGTGTAACTAACATATAAATAACAGATATATGAATGCATTTAACATTTTTATGTAATTAATTAACATAATTGTTAAGAAACCGCGAAGTGCAGCAGCATTTAATACTTTTTAACCCAATTACACAATATTCAACGTTTTGGTTAATTCATAGAGTAAATTTGACAAAACATTAAAAATGTGCGTATATAAAATATAATATATATTATTAGGATATATTCTTTAAAATATCATTTAACTGTTATTCCGCTGTTTCTACATATCTCCACACGCAGATGAGTTGTCCGACTCGTTGGTTATGCGACGACCTCGTCGAACTCGCACTACATTCACCAGCTCGCAGATAGCCGAGCTGGAACAACACTTTCTGCAGGGACGCTACCTAACCGCCCCCCGTCTGGCAGATTTGTCGGCCAAGCTGGCGTTGGGCACAGCCCAAGTGAAAATTTGGTTCAAGAATCGCCGACGTCGTCATAAGATCCAATCGGACCAGCACAAGGATCAGTCCTACGATGGCATGCCGCTGTCCCCATCCATGCCCAATGTGCCACAAAAAGGGGTCGATCCGGATCCACCTAGTCTGCAGGCATTAACCCTGAGTGGTGGCGCTGCTACTCCCAATGCTCTAACGCCGTCGCCCACGCCGTCGACACCTACAGCGCAGCTCGTTGAACATTACGGCGAGTCCTTTGGCGCCTATTACAACTACAACCAGCAACAGCAGCAGCGACATGTGGTGCAGTTGCACGGCGGACAGCATACCGGCCAGTATGGAGTCTCTTCAGCGTCAAGTGCAACTGCTCAATTCTTTCAGCACGGCAATCTTCATACACAGCAGCAGCAGCTCCATCAGCATCCCCAGCAACTGCACCATCATCACGTGATTGCCCAACAACAGCAACAACAACATCAGCAGCAACAACAACAGCAACAGCAGCAGCAACAACAGCAGCACCAGCAACAACAATATCACCATTTCGATTTTCAGCAGAAATCAGGAAATGCCTGTCGAGTGCCCTTGATCAAGTGCGAGGACGAGGAAGAGTACAACTACAATGGATCATATTATATGCGAACGACACAAACGGCGGCGCTGGCTCTGTCCGGCAGTAGCAGCAGCGGCAGCGGCAGCGGTAGTGGTAGCATGCCGGCCGTCGAGTCGGGCGTGACGTCTGCTATGTCGCCCGGCTCCGAGGTCTACGAGCCATTAACACCAAAGAATGATGAAAGTCACAGTTTGTGTGGCGTTGGTCCGGCTGGCGGCGGCGTCAGCGTTGGCGGCCCATCTGCCATACCTGTCGGCGCCGCCGATGTCAATGACGACATGGACAATGGACCAAATAAGAAGACGACGACGCTACAAGTAAGTACATATAAATTCATCTCGTTCAGCCTAACAACTCTGATTTAAACAGAATTTGGAGCCACTCAAGACCACCAGTAATGTGGTCGCAGACAAATCCTGTGACAATGGCAGCGACGTCCTGGCCGCCGGACTACTCACTGTGGCGCGCAACAGTCTGATCGGGTGTGGCAGCAACGGCAGCAGCGCCTTTGGCAAATTTGGCAAACTAACTGCTCCACTGGCTACGCAGACGCCGCCGCCTCCGAATGCTGCATTGGAGGCCATGCATGAGGCAAATCAATATCAATGCACGATGGATACGATAATGCAAGCGTATAATCCACATCGTAATGCTGGAGGCAACACGCAGTTCGCCTACTGCTTCAATTAGGAGCAAACCCAATAATAGCATCTAGAATAATATATTATACAAATTGTAAAAACACAAATTTGAATGTTTGTGGTGTTTCTATAGCTTTAGAGGATACACGTTAATTCCTGATTGTACAAAGACTTACTGATTTGTAGATAATTGTAGTATTTTTAAGCTAACTAATATTGGTTTAATTGCATTTAGCTTAGTTAAGTTATAGCTGTTAATGCATCTTCAATTTGTCAATACTTTCTTGGAAGCGTCCTTTGCAAAATGTTCATTCATCTCGTGTTCGTCTGGCAGGGCCTTTCCAAAAGCCCAGCAATGCCCACCCAGATCTACTTGAGATAATATGGGCTTAATTGAAGGTTTTGCAGATGAAGCTTCCACAAAAAATTTGCAAGTAGAGTTCGAACTCATTTTATAGCTTTGATCAAGTGGCATGGCTAACAAAAACTGTACTGATCTAAATGAAAAATGTTTCTCTTGCTGATAATCGCAGGGCCGTCTGTAATAATTCTTCCTGCTATTATCATCCAAAGATCGAACGTTTAAACAATAATCATTCATCAGAATATTTTCAAATCCCACTATGCCACAGTTTTCATGTGACAATCAAACATTCTACACGTGAGAATTGTTAAAAAATTGTTAAAAATTACATGAAAGACCTCGATCACGGTTATTAAAACAACACCTAGAATTTGCTTGGAAATTTTTTAGATTTATGATGAATTGAATATGTATTGAAAAATTTAACCAGCTGCGGTTTCAATGGTGCACTATTAAGCAGATATTTTAAGCCTTAACTTTATGTTTAACTGTTAAAACATATAACACTTTGGAATATAAATTTAATATTCAACTCAATGGCTCTCCACTAGCACATTTTGGATTATATATTTAATTTTCAACTGAATAGCTCTCACAATTAATTTCTTAATAAATTTTACAAACCAAGCAAAACTATGTTTCAAAGATGTTACGATAATAGAACTGAACGGCTTAGTAATTCTTTAAATATTTATTTGATAATAAATGTATATTAAGTTGGTACTTTTAGATACCATCTCATTAAAGCTTAGATTGAGAAAAAATGGCTAAAAATGTTTTATTAAAATTAATAAATATATCAAAAATTGATATTATAAATAAAGAATATTTATATATATTATAAATATAAATAAGGCTAGTTTAGGGCCATCAACAAACTAACTAAATAGCTCTGACAGAATTATCAGGAGTAGCTACATACATAATTAAATCAATTTAATAACTTGTAAAAAGAATTGTTCAGATTTATTTCAAATTTAACTTTGGAATTTCATGAAATTTTCTTTATGTTTATATATGTATTTAGTTAAACATTATCTTACAAAAATGCAAGTAGGCAAATTTGACACGTTCGAAAACGATGCGATGAAAGAAAACTGTAGCTGGTTTTCCCGAAAATCTTATGAATTTAAAAAGAGAATCTTTTATGATTCGCAGGCACATGTGTGCAATAAAATCCGATCCGCGAATATTCTACGAATCGCGCATAATAAAATTCGCGCTTAATTTAAGTCCACAACGACCAGGTGCCTCCGTTTACCTCTACCTGCCCTGAACTACTTAGGTAGGCTGGCTCCTGGCCGGGTGTGCTCGACTCGCTGGCTCCGAGGCGCCGTGCTTGAGGTCGCGAACGCAGACTCGGCTCTTGCAACGCAGGCAACTTGTTGCAGCACATTTCTTTGATATAAAATATGGAAAATCCAACATTTGCATGAAAGAATGAAACTTGGGTTTCTCCCATATGCAATTTTATTGACTCGTTCCCTAATCATTTGTTGTTAACTGGAGGAACTAAAAAGGGGGCGCGCATAATGACAGATTATTGCAAATTATTATTGACTCAGAAGGAAAATTTTTTGCGAATACAATAGATAAAATATAAATAACAAATAATATGCTATATTCAATAACTAAAGCACTTCTAATAAAATATTCATATATACATAATATAATATAATTATATTTTGTAGTTTTTGATATTAATTGAGACCTAAATAAATAATGGAGCATTAGGTCTTGTATGATTTGTAATTATATAAATATCTAATAACCATGGAACTCATTATTATTTTTTGTATACTAGAATATGTAAATATGTATAGATACATTAGCTAATATATTTCATGTAATTTGTAAGCTCATATTGCTCAAATTAAATACAATGTGAAATCTAAAATATTCTTGAGAAATATCCGTTATATATGTATTTTCCTTTTTATGGGTTTTTATTTAATTTTTATTATTATTATTTTAATTTATTTATTTATTTTTTTAATGTGAATCAAAACTAATTATTTTTATTTATATTTCTATACAAAAAACTATTATAAATATTATTCTGCACTAGAAATATACATCTATATGAACATATGCAGAGATATTTTCATTTAAAAGGCTTACTATTTAGACAGACAATTATATTTAATTTTACAATAACGAGACAGAAGCCACATCTTAGCGAGGAGGATATTCTTAGGAATACAATTACCTATGTAAACGTACGTGCATATGTATATACATATGTATATAATCACGTGTCTCGTCTATGCAAAACTGTACAGAAATATGTGTTATGACTTTGCCTTTGTTCTGGAATATTTTTAGCGTATTCTCAGAAACAGCAAATCCCATAGCGCCAGCCATAAAGTTTTGCGAACGCGTTGAATTCGCATGTGAGGGCCGTACAGACGGCGACAGGGGCAGGGACTGAGACCAGACAAAGACAAAGGCAGAGACAGGAACAGAAACATAACTATAGAGAGTGAGACAGGGACAAATCGAGAGAGAGATAGAGAGAGGACAGACAGTGACAGAGATAGCAGAGGGCAGGCTGTATTGTGAGTGTGACACACAAATAAAGTCATAAACTGTTAAATCAAGCATAAAACCCTCGAATATCCTTTCGCGCAGCGCTGCTTTCTTTGCATTATGCAGGATAATTGTGGACGAGGCTAGCGACCAAAAGCCGCGTCGCACAGGATGCCTAACGTCGAATATCGAATGTCGTATGTCGCCGCATGTCCTTGGGATTCACTTTCGCGGACGTCTCGTCCAAACAGGTGCTACAAGTTGAACAACAGATCAGATCATCATCAACTATGGCCAGCCGACAGTCTAGCTATTGGCCAGCCAGCTCTACAGGGCTACAGGGCTACAGGCCTACCTGGGCAGCCAGATTCGGCTAGATCTGAACGGGAACAAACTCACGTAACGTCAAATCCCAGGCTAGCCGGATTTCGATCAAAACAAGCCTCTAGATTGGCCCTGGACTTGGAATTGGCTAGTCTGGCCGGTGCCAGACGCACATTCCGCAGCAACCAAGACAGAGACAGCGACAGCGACAGCGACTGCAATAGGCGGGCAGCCGGACAGTCGGGCAGTCGGGTCGGCCGGCAGCGTCAACCATATACAAAAGGATTTATGGCCCGTGCGCGAGTTTAGGCAAATTTTGGCAAGCCCACCGACTGACTACCTAGCCAACCTATATATTGCACGAGTGTGCTCGGCCAGGACATCACTAGCAATTCGGACAGCCAAGCAGCAGCACACGCAAGATGTCATCCGTCATGCATTACTATCCAGTGCACCAGCCCAAGATGAACGCCTATTCAGCTCCCTCGGTCAAGTACAGCAATGTAAGCATCAAGCAGCTCACTAAACCAAGCTAAAGGTTGGCTAATCTCTCTTCTCTATCTCCCTCAACATTAGCTCCTGTACGGCCACCATCACAGCACGCAGCCAGTGACAATGCAGCAACTGCAGCCGGTTCCAGTCGTGCATACAATGCCCACCTACCAGCCGCCCACGACGCTGCCGCAGTCTGTGGGAGAGCAGCCCGGACAGCAGCTCTCGTCCGACGAGAATATGCCGCTGCAGCCGGCGCAGGAGCAGCGCGTCAAGCTGAAGCGATCGCGCACCGCCTTCACCAGTGTCCAGCTGGTGGAGCTGGAGAACGAGTTCAAGAGCAACATGTATTTGTATAGGACGCGCCGCATCGAGATCGCACAACGGCTATCGCTGTGCGAGCGGCAGGTGAAGATCTGGTTCCAGAATCGGCGCATGAAGTTCAAGAAGGACATCCAGGGCCATCGCCAGCGCGATTCCAAGCCCAATGCCAAGCTGTCGCAGCCACAGACGGAGCAGAGTGCTCATCGCGGCATCGTGCAGCGTCTAATGTCCTACTCCCAAGATCCAAGTGCTGAAAAGCGGTCAACGAACTTGACCCCGCCCGCTATTCCGGCCACGCTGCCGAATTCCGTGCAGAACTACTATGCGCCGGCAAAGCCCAAGCCTAAGCCCCAATCAATGGCCAGTGGCACATCTGACCTCAGCGAAATTCTAGAACATCTTGCCCAGTCCACAACCACGCCCGCTTCGAATGCGCCAACTACGAGCTCTGTTTCCAGCGGACACTATTCCTACAATGTGGATCTGGTGCTGCAGAGCATCAAGCAGGATCTGGAAGCAGCGGCGCAGGCATGGTCCATATCCAATCCAGCGCAGAGTAGACAGCATTCCAACGAGTCCCATGCCAACTCATCGATCTCCATGAATCTATCATGGGGCGAGCCCGTGGCCAAGTCCAGAAAATTGAGCGTCTCCCACATGAATCCCTGCACATACGATTATCACAACTGATGCCCTATTTGATAATGTACAATTTATAATTGATACTTGATAAGTTTTATTTTATTTTTATTTTTTTCTGTTAAGTATTCGTCCCTGGTAAGAAAATGCCCTCGCCGACGCAAAAGGCTCAACTCAGTGAAACATTTTAAGCACAGTCAAATATTAAGAAGCTTCTTCTAACTCAAAGAAATTATTATAGAAATAGTATTAGTAACAATAAACAATAATAATAATAAAGCAAACATTGCAACAAATAGTCTTTCTTTTAGTCTTAATGTGTCATTTATTTTCAGTGTAAATTTTCTAAGCAAGTGCCCAAAATTTCAAATATTTTATATTTTGGATTCGTAATATTTTCGTAAAATTTTTGGCACATCTTAAAGTTTTATAAATTATCAATATGTTTAAAACAAATTGTTTAGTTCTTCTGAAAATTTGTATAGGATTTTATAACAATTAGATTGTCATTTTTACCACTAAATCAGTAAACAAAACTAAAAAAAAAAGTTAAAATCAAATAAATGTTAATATAAACTTAACTTAAACAACCAATATTATATGATAAGTTTTTTTCCCCCCTCTTAACACCTTTCCAGTTGTTGATACACAAAAGTATTTATTTATTTTCAATACGTTCTATACACATTGAGATAAAAAGAAAACTTATCACTTAAAGCGAGACCTTTATTCTATATTAACCCTCAAACAGACTTGCTTTTCCCAAGAGAGTTGCATTTTAGAAATGGAACAGCAGCATATCCATCATTCCTAATGTCAAAGCGTTTAAATGAGCAAAGAGTTCATTTTTGTGGCATACTTAAACAGTGGAAAAAGCCGATCCACCGGCCACGCCCGCCGCACTGGGCAGGCTTTTCACTTTTGCATTTAATGTCCTCTTGCGGCTTGAGGGTCAAGTCGAGGAATTCCAGAGGCAACGGCAGAGCCAAATGCCCGCTTGTCTGACCATCTATTAATGCAAGAGCAAAGTGTCAACCGCATTTGCCTTAAACGCAAGCCGAGGCTCAGGCCCAGTGGTCATCTTGAACAATTTGCCGGAGAGAGTGCGGCTGGGTCTACGGGGAGGTACGAAGTGCTACGATTTGATTTATGGATATTTAACCGCACGCATTACTAGTACTCGTGTCGAGTTGTTGGGACACTTGTTTTTGGGCGACATCTTTGTGGATATACGACTCGACTGCTGTTGCTGTTGCTGTTGCTGCGGATGCTGGTCTAAGGAATGTCCTCGAGAAGAGGGACAAACACACACACACACTCACTCACATGCCACAAAACACGCTTAGTTACTCCGGCTTGAAGTGACTTTTGGGGTTTGGCCTGGGGTTGGGTCTGGGCCGTGGCAAATCGCTTCCCCTGGGAGAAGGAAATTCGTCAGTGCGTAAATAGTGCCAAGGCGCTGGCCCAACCAAAAGGGGTGGGACCTTGGAATTTTCATGCGCATTGTTGACATTTGCGAGCATGTGTCAGACGCGTTTGCGGTAGCCACAGGCAATGGCAAGTCCTTGACATCACATGTCCTTCGCCTTGCTCTCACACACACACACACCCACACATTTCTCTGCCATAATGAATATAGATGTGATTTCGGCTTGGAGGCGTACCGGGGCGTGGCTAATCGTCTGGCCAGTTGAACGCTGCTAATCAAAGCCGCATAAAACGCCAGCTGCAATTACGCGAAATACCATTGTAATAAACATGTCCAACAGATTGTTTCAATTGTAGTTTCCTTATGCCTTATTCCTTGTGCCATCCGTATCCAACCATTCCGCGACTCAATCATTCCCAACTGAGCGCGGCACTTGCTCCACTTTAACTGTAAGCAAAATATTGTCATTTTATTGGATGGCGGCCGCTGATGAGCTGCCTCAAGATGAGGCAGCTGAGGCAGATGAGGTCCTGCCTCTGCCTTGGCCTGGTCATAACAATAAATTCCGAACCGCAATCGCTGACTCGAACAGCCCTGTCACGCCCCCATCCCTTCAGAACCAAATGGTTTCTTGTTAATTAAATTAAATATTCACTCGGCTTCTGCAGTTGGAGCTGTAGCTGTGGCTAGTGCAAGGCCCGCCAGAGCAGCCGCGACAATTTCTAATTAGATTGAATCTATAATTTTTATGGCTAATCGCAGCGCGCGTTTTCAGCTCTGAATTTTGAATTTGCGGCTTTCACGGCTCTTGCCAATTATTTCTTAAACACTTTGCCAAGCAGCCACAAAGCTAGAAAATGTATTTTGTGTGCTAATTAAACGGGCTCTTGGCTAACCACGATTCGCCTCTGCCTCATAAATTAATTGGAATCGCAAGCGAAAGAGTGGAAATATTTGTGTAGAGATTTTCTGCCAACAGAATTTTATAGTGTGCTAAAACGTTTGCCATTTTCATATATATTATTTTTGTTGATTTGTTTTTAATGTAAACTTAAAACAAGATTTTATAATATAAACCCAAATATTATTTACTTTTAATTGACCGTAATTATAAATTTAAAAAAAAAAAACCTCTCTGAGTTATTATTGTTATTGTCAAATTATGTATATGCTAGAATATGTGCCAATACATGAACCTATAAAATTGTTGTAGATCTCTGTCTATCTAATTTTTGAGGGTCAATTAATGGCAAGGCTTCACTAGAGCTCTATTAACTTAGATATATAACTTATTTTGTCTAGTTTTTATATATTCCTATACTTATGTTTAAGTATATTTATTACATTATATATTGCTATATTAAAATATAAGAGAGCTCCATGGAAAGTCTTTCTAATAGTTTCTACATATAATTTTCTTATTCCGAATTATATTCTATTTATTATATATTAACTATAGCTCATTACTTAGCTGAGGCAAATGGTTCAAAAGAACTTTACTTCATGCAAGAAATTCAATTAAAAATCAACTCACTTGAATAATTTTAGAATAAATATAATTTATTTCCATATATATGTATTTATATATATTATGTATATATATTTAAATAAATCTACATACTTATATTTTGATGGTTTTACAGTTGAATTAATACCTTGAATTAATTAAGATTTGAAAAAGTCTTAAATTATTAATGATCAAAGGAAACCGAAACTCTAGACAGATATTTGATTTGAGGTGCTAATTGAATTTATATTCTTTGCCACGTGGGCAATACTTTAATATCGTATCTTTATAAATAATAATTCATTCAGGTAATTTCAGCATGTACCTCAAATTTAACTTGCTCCTAGTTCACTGAGCCCAGTCTCTGCTTTTAACATTTGGTACGCTCTTCGGTTGCTTTCAGTATTTTTGGCACGTTTAAACGTTATGACATTTCACAGACGTGTTAGTCCCTCAACGCTGCCAATATGGCAACACCTGTCGTATAAACAGGCCAAATGTATGCCCCGTTCCCAGTTAACCAAAAAAACAAAAAAACAAAAAATGATATGAAAGTTTTTTCAGCTCACAAAATTTGCACATGGCAATGGAAGCGAATAGCAGGCGATGCGAATGTGTAGGCAGACCCAAGTTCCATGGTTAGCCTCAGCCTCTGCCCTGCTTGCCACGCCGTGAAAAATAGTGGGAAAGGCCTTTCCATATGTCTCTGTGCGAAGAAGAATCAAGTGGGCTCAACTGCTGTTGCTCTGTATTCTACGGCAGGATTCGCACGTGAAAAAAATTCACTTTAACATCTGAATGCCAATTGCGCACCTTTGGTCCTTCTGCACAGGATTGTCGCTGCCATACACCGCATCCGCACATCCTGTGCGCAATACAACGGTAATATTGTTTGTTGTACCCAACATAGCTTGAATCATGGGCCAAAGTCGTGAGGCTGTTGCCCGCATCTGTTGCTGCTCGCATTTCGGACTTTGCTCGGGGGGCTAAAATAATGTGCGACAAAATTTGAATATTTGATTATTTCCTCAAAATACGCACGCGTTTCTATACACCAAATACCAACTGATTGCAGCGCCCCTATAGATAATATATTGAAATATAATGTAAATTTAAACGATTTTACATTTGAATATTTATGATTGAAATGTTCAAGCTTCGACTACAAATTTGATTGTTTTTTGTGCTCCTAATCAAGGCTACAACTGAAGCTTGAAACGAATCGGTTTGATCGCTAGTGTAAATTGAACCTTGAACTGGCTTAGGTAGAATAAACAGCAACTGAGTTTCAATTTTCATTAATTTAGCATACAAAAGAGCCTTTGTCTATGAAGTATTTGGTATTAGATTATATAAGATGTTACTTTGATACATTACATTTTAAATAATTATATTGAAAATGTATAAAAAATTAATATAATAAAAAATAAAATAAAAAATAAATTTGAAAATTCTGCTTTTGGTATTAGATTATATTGGGTGTTATATTAAAGTAATATATTTAACATTAACTTATATTATAATAATTATAATAAAAATTTATAAAAATAATAGACATTTATAAAAAAAATAATTTAATAAAACAACAAAAAAAAATAAATAAATAAAAAAAAAATAAAATAACAAATAATAAAAATTGGAGATAAAAATAATTAAAATAAATACAAATTAAAAAATTCTGCGAATCTGCCCTTGCACATTCGAAGTTTAAAACGACGACTTAGCTATCATCGTCTCTTTTTATGAAGTGTATAACTTATTTTAAGCTCAAACTTCTTAAAGGTGTTTAGTCTAATGGGCAGTTCTACTCATGTTTCGCACCACATCTTAAACTTTAATTAACATAAAAATATAATATTAATTGTATAATAATATTCAAGTGTCATCAGAATGAAGGGTGTTTATTCCAATAAATCATTCCTGTCAACTCACATTCAGCAACTGCCTTTTGCTGCATGCTGTTGTTGACCTCCCAATAAGGATATCTATAACTTTATGCACATACATATATACATATATTTGTACACATATAAATATATATAAGGATGTGCCGGCTCAGTTGGCATATTTATGAGCCAATGGCCGGTATATTTTTCATGATGTAAAACCCACAATTAAATTACATGAAATCCATTTGTAACAATTACGCCGAATGGCAATCTATGCTGATGACGCCGGAACGCTCGTCATATGGACACACACACACACACACACACACACAATCATACGACGACAACAACAGCAGCAGCTGAATGCAGGGAAGAAAAAAGGAAAACAACTTTTGAGCACTTTGCCTAAACGCAATTCGTATAAAAATGCGATGCGTCATGTGAGCCATTTGGTCGGTCTGCAGGTCTGCAGGTCTGCTGGTTAGCGCGGCCAAAGGGGTTGCACGGAGGGATGTGCCGCAATGGTGCCACAACCAGTTCACCGGCTCGCTTTGAGCTGCAATTATTTATTCCTGCATGTTGCCACTTGCGTGAACGGAACGAGCGAACGGCCACAGTCGAACTTTGCAACGAGCGTCGCTGGCGCTTAAGCATGTCCATGTCCGGCCTGCCAGCCAAAGCCAGAGAAAGAGCCATGCTCAACCTCAACTCCATCTCCATTTCCATCTCCATTTCCATCTCCGTCTCCGTCTCCATCTGCATAGCCATCGCCATCGCCATTGCTGTTGCTGTTGCGCTCCTAAATGCTATGTGCACACGAGACACATATCCGCCGCCAGCTCTCAAAGTGCCAACACACAGGACGAGGTAATGTCGACCGACATGCACAACCAGAGCCAGAGCCGGTGCCAGAGCCGGTGCCAGTGCCAGTGCCAGAACCAGAGTCAGTTCCAGTTGCAGTTTCCATTGCCATGAAAGTGGATGACTGCAAGTTTGTTTGGGTCTTTGGCTTGGCGTTCAGATTGCGGCTCTATTATTAGATGCCATTATGTTTTATAGTCTATAATTGATCCTCTGAGCTTGGCATGCGTGCATTTCTTTATCTTACAAATTGTCTGAGATTAAATGAAAAGTAATATGGACACATTGTACAATCCACTTATACGCTACGGAGCGCATGGTAAAAAACCTTTCGCAGATAATCGTCGTCTTGGTTAATATAGCGAAATCGCTTCAAACAATCTAATGAAATATTAATACAAGTACTCGTACTTTCGTGCAAGTCTTTAAGAACATGCCTTACATTTAAGCTGTTAGTCAGACCTCCCAATAGCTTGCGATTCTCTCGAAATTACTTAAGAAACTAATAAATGTCATCAAATTCAATTGTTTATTTACTCTGCGAATTAACACAATAATTAATGCAGTTACATATATAAATATATATAGATAGTTTCAGAGTAATTATATTAAGACATATAAATATATCTGAATAGAGAAGAATATAGAATCTCAGGATTTTCAGTATTATTTCAGTATTTTAAAAATATATATTAATATATGTAGTAATATATTAATTAATAAAGGGTAGTCAGGAAATAATCTTAAATATTTTACTTGGTAGATCATATTAATATTTTGTTAAAACTGGAGATTTTAATTTTAATTAAATTTGTATTTAATGTCGAATTTAAGCTAACATTTCTAAATACACAGGTATACAAATATACCCATATTCATTTATACTTGCGTGTTGCTAAGCACTCAATGAGTATCCATGGAGCACGATTGTCGTGGTTGCCATGCCATGGCCCCTTTTGTGATTATTGTATCAACAAACGTGAACGCAAATATTTACGAAAAATTAGCTTAAATATTAAATAAATAATACGTGGTTCAAATATGTATTCCCTGGAACATCCACAAATGGATGAGAGTTTTCTGAAACTCGATTCAACTGTGGACGAGGTTATGAATTTACTGCGAAGTATTATTAAGCCAACTGAGTAAATTACCTAACTCTAAGAGTGTTAAAAATGAAACTATAATAAAGTACTTCTATAGAACGGAAACTTCAACTGAGCCAGAAGAGTCTTCAGACTGCGTTACAGATGATAATTTTATGGTCACTGTGAGACAAAATCCAGGGAATGCCCCAAACAAGGACAAGGATCGCTTTACATTTATGAGACAGGTGGAGGTGGACCAGACAGAACGCACCAAAGCCCGCCTGGAACGAGAGAGAGTTGCACAGATATTTAGAAAGTATGGAATATATTAAAAGAAAATCCTATGTAAACTATTTTAAACATCCAAATTCCTTTCTTAGGCTTGGTAATGCCAACTATCGCCAGGGTAACTACGAGAATGCTGTGCGCATGTACAGTCAGGCCCTTGAGAACATTAAGGATAGCCCCATATTGTACATAAATCGTTCTCTGAGCTATATCAAGTAAGTAAACTCATATCTTCAAAAACAATTTCTAATAAAACTTCTACTGAATTTCCCACAGACTGTCGCAGTTCAAGCGGGCCATCATCGACTGCGACTTCGTGTTGAATAAACTGGATGAGAAGAATATGAGAGCCTGGCTCTATCGCGCCATGGCCTACAAAGGCCTCAACGACGAGGCCAGCTACGATAACTGCATTAGATACGTGCGCAAATATCATTCTAAGCAATTGGAGTTCATTGACTCTTTTATCGAAAAAATGAACAATATGCAGTGAAAATGATACCAAATAGCTAAAATAATTATTGATAGTTTATACTAAATAATATTTATTTAAGGTATATATGATTATAGAAATATAAAAATAATTATCAACTCTTTTAAATATAATGTAATATATAATATTAATATAATTTAAAAATAATATATAAAATGACATTGATGTTTGAGTTTGACAAGTTCGGATTAATATTAATATAAACAACAATTTTATTGTTTGCCAAAACCTCTTTCATTTAAAGCCTTATATGTTAGCTGTATGCATTAGCTATATTTAAGAGCTTATTTGAAGTTTCGAGCCGCAAATAGAAACCGAAAACCCGCGAGCGAGGTAAATGCTAACTCAAGTGTTGTTTACATATGACAGCAGGAATTTTCATGTTGGTGTCAACGTTGTCAGTGTCTGACTGCAGAGAGGCGCTGCGGAAGCGTGAACCGGCGAATAACTCTTTCGATTCTAATGCCATTCAATGGCAACTCGTAACCCCCGCACCCCTACACCATGGCCCAGAGCCCATTCTCACCCCGTTAAGGCAAACAATTCGATGGCGGTAATCAATCTTCCTCCACACTGTGCGAGCTGACAGCTCCGTGGTGTAGAGTCAAATTGCGATCTTTGTTTGTCCCGGTCTCGGTCCCGGTCCCGGTCCCGGCCAGAATCGAGTGCACAGGCCCCCCAATGTACCCAGGCGTCACACAGCGAGTGGGTGGTGGGGGCTCGCTTGTTCCTGTTCCATTTATGCGTGTCAAAGGTTGCGCCAGAGGGCGACAGATTGAAGCGAGGCGAAGGCAGCCGACACAAATGTTGTACTTGTCACGGTTGTTGCGGTAGTTGCATCTTTTGCTTCAAGTCCCGCCAGAGCGACAGAGAGTAAGAGACAGAAAGAGAGGGGGAGAGTGAGAGCGTGAGTTGGGGTACATACATGTGACAGGCTAGCTAAAATCTCACATGATAAATAGTCAATAAATACTTTTATATCTATATAAGCACTAGATGTACATATGTACATACATACATGTGTGTCAGTCGCTGCAAATGAGTCGTAAAATTTTTTCTATTCCTGTTTGATTTAATTGATTTCACTTGTCATTTAACCTTTTGACCAAATACTAAACAAAAGAGTTCATAATTAACGCGATTATTGCGGCCATAGATATCGTATGCCAACTAGATAGCTAATAGTTATAAGAATAGTACATCCATCAATAGAAAATGTTATTTATATAGAATCATGCAAGAATCAATCAATTATTAACAAAAGAATAATGAACATTAATTGCAATTCGAATGTCATGAAATAAATGAGGCCAATATTCACCAAGAATTACTAAATTTATTTAATATGGACTTCAGAGTTTGACTAGAGTTCTATATAAATAAATACACTTATGCATGTATATACGCATGTATACATATTTTCATATACACTATGCCAGTGCTCAACTTTTCTAATCAATATTGGCAAAGTTTATCGATAATGAAATGCGATGCATTAATGTTATTGAAATAATAAAACTAATATCTGCCACAACAGCTGCTGATGAAATATTGTCCACAAAACAATCTGCTTCAAAGCGGAAGCAATATTCAAACTGAAGACACACCCACACACACACACACACAGAGACGCATACATCTTACATAAATGTGAGTGCGTTCGAGCAAAATTTCAATATGTGGAAATTACATTATGATATGATGACACCGATTTATCTAAGTGAACAGCCGGCAGAAGGGCGGATATGAAACAACATTTGGCTACGATTTTTAATACAATTGCGGTTTGCTGCAAATTTACTTTTGGCAAAATATTTAAAAATAAATATACGAAATGTGTAAACAGGTCATAATATATACTTTGAAATAGCTAAATAATTTTAAATAAGTCTAGAAGGAGTTCTTAAACAAATATAATAAATTGAAATAAATGAAAATATTCATATCTATTTTACTTATAATTATTTATTTAGATAAAAATCATAATAAATTTAAATTTTAATATTTGTGCAGTTAAATATTTTGGATATATAGTCAACAATTTTATTCAATATTATTAAATAATGTAAATATTTTTAAAGCGATTAAAAGGACATAGAATTAAATTATAAATAAGTTTAAAATATTAAGAAATAATTATTTGTTTAATTTAAATTTTAATTTAGTTTAATTTATTTTATAATAGATGATAGAATTTAGTTAACTTAAATTGGAAAATAAATTATCAAACATTAATTTGAATCATTAATCATTTAATAAATGTTGTAGAAAGTCAAAATCAACCTCAAATGATTGATAAGAAGCTTCCGATGTCGTCGGAGAACTCGTACTGGAAGCCCATTCAAGTTGTTGGGCGCCAATCGGAGCAGCATTTAAATGATCGAAATTTTGAAAGGATTCAAGTGATTCAAAGGAATCATATGAGGCGGTGGATGAACAGGCAGATGTAGTCATCGAGCTAGCCGAATTCCAAGAAGATTGCTGATCTATCGTCGTAGTACTTATGAACTGATCGATAGGTTGACTATATTGTGTTTCTTTCAAATCTGCACCTCCTTGCCATAAGTCTGCGCTGAGCCAATCATTTTGCCACATGCCCAGATCAGTCAGACCAGGAGTTTGTAGGCGATCAGGAAACTGGTCTACATTGAAATCGAATTGTTGCTCCATGGGGGTGTAGGTGTTTGGCTGCTCGGGCAGTTGAAATGTCTCAGGATGATTACCCCCACTCACATATTGCAATAGACGTTCGACAATCAGTTCATGCTCACTGAGTGGCGGCTCTAGAGGATCAGGGGATTGAATTGGAGCCGAATTTAGGAACACTTTGGAGCTCAGCTGTCTGTTGGCTAGCTTCTTGCTCTTCATGCGACGATTCTGGAACCAAATCTTCACTTGTCTTTCGGTAAGCTGCAGACGTTGAGCAATGCCGATGCGACGCGGTCTGCCCAGATATTTGTTCTCATTGAACTCGCGCTCCAGTTCGAGCAGTTGGTGACTTGTGAAGGCGGTGCGAGACCGCTTGCACTTGGAGGCGATTGGAGGACAATGGAACTCAGACGATTGAGGCAAGTTTATCTGGGAGTAGAGAAAGAGAAGTATATATTATAGCATATATTATTATAATTCCAGAAAAGGCCAAACTTACCAAGTCCTCGATCATCATATACGATTCACTTGTGTTGCAATTGTTGTACATTTCGCTGAGAGAGCTGATCTGAGCTTCTGTTCTGTGACACATTTGTTTTTTAACTAGTTGTCATTCCGTGTTGTCGCTTTACTTTTATACTCTACAGGTAAATCCCGCTGCAAATCGGAGAACTCTTCCCGGCTGCTACCTGTGAGCACACGGCACGGCGTCACGACTCTGCCCAGCCGGCTGTTGTTATATGTCGCGTCCAGATTCTGTCTCCGCAAGGTCCTCGACACATTTGGTAAGTGGCGTGAGTCCTGATTGCGAAACGACTGCCGACGACGTCGTATGAGTCTAATTATAATGCATAATTCAATTGACTCCTAAGAGACATTAGCAAGCCAATCGAAAGTCAGACATGTAAAAACAAGTAAGAAAGCTCTAGTCGAGACTGCTCGACTACGAGATCCCCTGAACCCTACAAGCAACTGATATTTCAATAATAATTAGCACCCACACACGCACTCATGCAAACAAATACACGCACACACACACACTCACATATACAGGCGATTGCGCTTGGGTTGCGCTGCAGTGTTGGCAATATTAGGAGAACTTATTTGTTGAATAATTTAATTTCTAGACGTACGATCGTAATGAAACTTTCAGAACGTAATCATAATGTTAAAATGTATGTGTATACCGAATCACAAGTCTCTAGTATTTGATATACGACTTTTACAAAGATGAGGGTGAGGGGGTGGATTTAGTGGTGGGGGGTAAATTTTAACAAAAACCGAAATTGTATGACATGCGTCTTAATATACATTTTAAATTTGGAGACTGTAGCTTGAAAGATGTAGGAGATATAATTTTTTAACTGATCTTCGATAAGGTTTTTTATCGATAAAAAAGTATCGGAATGAGTTATCGTTTTTTAGTGATAAACTCGATATCCGCGTGATATATACGGACATTTTAAAAAAAAGTTGAAGTCTCTAGCTCTTATATCTTCTGAAATCGACGCGTTCAAACATACGGACAGACGGACGGACGGACGGACGGACGGACGGACGGACGGACGGACGGACAGACAGACGGACAGGGCTAAATCGACTCAGCTTGTCGCCCTGATCAAGAATATATATACTTTGTGGGGTCTGCCACGCCTCCTTCTGCCTGTTACATACATTTTAACAAAACCATTATACCCTGATTTCCCATTTTCAATGGGTTCAGGGTATAAAAATGTAATTGTACTCCAATGTTCACCAGAGTACTACAAATTATTATTTGCTTTGGAGAACTTGTGGGAAAAAGAGTAGAAATATATGATATCGACAATATGATTGAAAATGATAAATATAACGAAATTAATCAATTATTATTGAGAGTTAAATAGAAATATTTCACATTTTGAAAGCACTTATTATCTTCATTATGACTTATTATATATTATTTCATCTAGATTTTATATGGTAACCATACTTTTAACGATTGATAGTACTTTATAAAATATATTTACTCAGGAGATCAAATGTGTAACTCTAGCCAAAAATTGCTCCTATCGACAAAATGTTAAAGCTAAGCTAAAAATGGAAAGTTTTGCTTGCAGACCTCTGCCATAAAGAGCCAACAGGTAAATTTTCACCTTTATCTCAGATATGAAAGAGAAATAAATTGGTTTTTCCGCGGGTTTTCCAAAAGAACTGTGAATACTTCACCCTCAGCTACCTGATTACCTGAACAAAATCGCGGGCTAAACTTAATCCCGGCCAATAAAAATTGAGCTCTCGCCCGGTGCATGTGTTACCACCTCACCATATATAAAGTTTTATGGTAAGAGGCTAAAAGAAAAGGGAATCGTGCGAAGGATTATGCAAAATAACGAAAGATCAGAACAGCTAACCAATCTTTAAGATTATACTAAATAACCTACAAACAAGATTATTTCTTATATTTGCAAATCCATTCCAATAATCACTAGAATTTTAAATACGATATTATCGGGTTATAACCCCGATTTTTGTTCTAGTTACTCTGTCATAAATTTAAAAGTAAGAATTTTGTATAGACAAATTAAAAAAGAAATACTAAAAAGTAGAAGAAAATAAATCATAAACATTTCAATAATTAATAATAAAGTTTATGTTTTAATATAGTATAGTATAATAATAAAAATAATTTATCTTAAATATTTCAATAAAGCTTGGCTATTGTAGAAAAATATATGTCATTCTCTTATAAGTTGTCTACTCAAATTGTTAACAGTGTAGTTAGTCTACTCGTTCGTAAACTTTTATCGGCTACTGTGCAGCATAAATGAAACACACGACGAACGCAGCTAGCGGTTGCCAATAAAAACAGAATGTGAAAAAGTGAGGCAGCAGAAAAACGAATGCCACCAAGATTGACAACATGATGGTTAGACAGACAAGAAGAAGCGCTCAAAACAAAAAGAAAGACGCGCAGCGTGCAAAGCGAAATGTCAAAAATACGCAACGCCGGAGACAACAAAAATAAAAACAGAACAAAAACGAGTGATAGATAGAGAGAGCAAAAAGAAATGGAAGCTCGTCACTGCTGCGACGGAATGTGTAAATAACAAAAACCAAATAAATTCCGTCACACGCAACACGTTTACCGTAAAAACAGCGCTGCAGCCGCTGAACAGGCAGACAGCGCCGGCGACAACGCCACAAAGCGACAGAGCGACGCAAACATACACATGCACTGCGACCAATCAGCGATGCGGAGACTTTGCAGCCGCTGACTGTGTGCGCGTGTGTGAGTGAGTGCGGAGAGTGTGAACGAGTGTATGAGTGGCTCTATCGCCTACCTGAGTGCGACTGGCCCGGCAACTACATTTGCCATCTCCATTGCGCATGCACGTCTCCGCTCTCCGCTTATCATTGCACGAGCCGTGGAGATCTAGCGATAACAGCTACAACAATAATGTTAAGCAGAAGTAAACAAGAATTTATTTAACAGAAAATAAGTTATTAACATATTATTGTTTTATAAAAAGTACTGCTGATATGTTGATATGAGGTTGACTCCATTGAGAAATCTTTAATGTGAGTTAAAATATATAATGTAATAAAAATGTTTATTATTATTTTTTTTAATAATAATTACAATTTAAGGAATTCTTATTTTTATTTATATCATCATATTCCACACGTTTTCGATAAGTGACTGACTTCTAATTCACACCATTTCGTTCGGAGCACGACTTCAGCGTTCACGAGCACATCTCTCCGCTCTATCGAAACCACCCCAACTTTCATTGTGCTCTGCCGCTAGCTCTGCCACAGCAACAGAACCAACACAACTAACACAACCAACACATGCATGCACCACACAAGCCGCTTTGGACACGCCCCTCTGATTGGTGGTTGTGGCGCTCATCTTTGAATACACAGTCGTCCAATATGCTCATTCTTGGCCACTCCTTGCGACAAGTGCGGACAAGTTTCAGTGCGTTCGGTGCTATTGGATGAAATGGTTGGCTAAGTGTCGTGCCGCACGAAGCAGCGTCGTATTGCCCAAACCGGAGGGAGAGTTGCGATTCTGAGTCTGAATAGTCTTGACGTGAATAACTAATATATCAGTCGAAACATTTAGCTAAAACCCAAAAACTTTCTGTGCGAATTGTGCAATAAAATAGTGCATATTATTTAGTTGAAATAAATAACAAATATTAACGGCAAAAGCCAGCCATCGCGGCCGCAACAAAAACAACTGAAACCGGTTCTGCGCACCGATACGCGAGACCAGAGCCTACGCCGCAGGCCAGAGAGAGACAGCTATACAGGCAGCACATAGTTGGCGCGAATGTGTAGAAAAGTGTAACTTGTAACTACAAATTGCAGTGCAACTGTGTGTGTGTGTGTGCGTGTGTGAGTTCGCGCATGTGTGTGTATGTGTGAATGTACTCTGGCCATTGCAAGATCAGCTTCGGTGTTTTTTTTTTTGTCGCTTTGCCAGGCCCTTAGCTCAGCTCACAAGCAAAACTTCAACTGAAATTGTCGTTACGCATACGCACCGTTGTGCCGCGTAGCTAACTATTGCATTATCGTGCGTCCGTCGTGTTGTGCTCTGTTCCCATTGTTGTTTTGGCACTCGCGTCGCCATGGGTGCCAAGGTGTGTAAAACTGTAGCTGTAGCTGTAGCTGGCAATTCGACATGATGGAACAACTGCCACAGTCTCGCTTGGCTAAGCACCAGCGTTCGCCATCGCCATCGCCATCGAAATAGTCGGAGCAACGCGTCGCGCTTGCCGCTGACAACTTTGTGCCTGCTTGGCGGTCTTATCTGACCCTGTTCGTAAATATCTCTCGAAAACACACATAATAATATATACAGTACTCAATTAGATAGTACTCGATTCGCATAGTTTAAACGTGCCGCTCTACACGCAGAAATATGTCAAAAACCCGCATTGTGTCAAAGTGCTAAAAATGTGAGAAAAAACGAAAACATCGCGCACAAAATGGAAACCTATGAAAACTTACTTTGCAGGCGGAACTGTCACAGCGGGCTCTAGAAATGGTGCGTGGTGTCTCTATGGCTAAAAATAATATCTTTATTTTGTGCCTTTTTCATTTTTTGTTTATCTACGTTTTTTATTATTTATATTATTATTTCATATATATTTAATTAATTTTGCCTGCATATATCAATTTTATTTTATTTTATTATTTTTTTGTTGCTTGCGGAATTTAACAAATATATGATGTTCCCTTTAATCAGCTCTTTTTTAAGTTCATTTAAACTGTTTTTGTAAGCATTTTAATATACATTGTGGTGTTTTTGTCTACTTTACGTAAATTGCCACTTTTTCTAGGCCTAAGAAATATATTTTTATAAATAATGATAGGTTTGCATGCAAACCAACTAAATTTTATTTCGTTTTATGCGGCATTTCCTAAGGCAGAATTGATTGTAGTTTTTCCATAGAATTTAAATGGATATTTGTTTTCCGTCGGCCATTTTATTTAAGAAATGAAAAGCAAAAACAAAGTGAGCAATAAATTGGCAATATAATTATTCATAAAAATTTGAAGAAACTATAATTTATTAGTGTTTAATAATCAATTATACAAAAAATTGTTTACAACATCCTTTTTTCTTTGATAACATGGTGTACTTGCTATTATCTAAAACCTTTTAACATAAATAAAATAGCTTTCATAGCGTTTATTGAATTAGATTTTTCTTACAAAACAGTTTTTTTTTTTATGTATTCAACAATAATTTATTACTAAACTATATTCTATAATCTACAACGAAAACTGGAGAAATGTGAATATATAAGTTTCATAAGTGATTTAACACAATAATAATGCAATTATAATAATGACATTATATTTGAAATTTTTCTTTTCAGATGCACAAATAAAAGAACATTAGTTGAAACAAACAAGTTTAAAAGAAATAGACAACAAAAATCCATAACAAAAGCTAGTTTACAATGCAAGAGGTGTGCAGCACATTGGACACCAACCCGATGGGCGCTCAGATCAAATCCGAGTCGCCCCTGAATCCCCTACAGGTGCAAACGGGCCAGACGACGGGGTCGGTGCCAATTGTGCCCGGAGCGGGCGCCCAAGGACCGCAGGGACCGCCGCCAGCGGTGATGCTTGTCAACAAAATGGCACCGAACTGTGATAAACGAGCCGCCGACACCGCCTACTGGATGGCCACCGAGGGGGGCTTCATCAACTCTCAGCCCTCGATGGCCGAGTTTCTCAATCACCTGAGTCCGGAGAGCCCGAAAATTGGCACACCTGTTGGCGTTGGCGTTGGTGTTGGTGTTGGTGTTGGAGGCGGTGTCGGTGGCGGATATCCGGTTAATGTCGGCGGTGTGCCACAGACACCGGATGGGATGGACTCGGTGCCCGAGTATCCCTGGATGAAGGAGAAGAAGACATCGCGCAAGAGCAGCAACAACAACAATCAGGGTGAGTGCCAAACCATCAATAGCCACAATCAAGTCTTCACCTAGGGTAGCAGTAGCTGCAATCAACTCTCCATTTGCCACTCTCCACTTGCCACTTGCCACTTGCAACTGGTGTACTTGCAACGGCGAGATGAAAAGCCGCAATCAGCAGCGGGCTTAACTGGAAAATGCAAAGCTCTCATTAATCAAGAAATCAGTGCAATTTAGCCTAGCATCGAACGGCGCCGCTGCCATAGCCACAGCCTCCTCCCGTACCCAAGTCCAGTTTCCCACTATAAAGATTCCGGGTCCCAATCACTCCAATCCCAATCCCAGCTGGCCAATCTCATTTGTAGCTCACTCGATCAGCCCAGCACACGCAATGCAACTTCGTCTTCGCCTTCGTCTTCGTTTCTGTTTCTGTTTCTGGGTTCGGCTCCTTTGATGGGCAACGCGCCCTGAACCAGGCCCAAAGACCGGCAAAGATCTGTTATTTGCGATCATTTGTAACAATTTTCGAGAGTGGCCCGACGTCGATTCGTCAGTGCGACTGATGAATACAGCTCAACGTCTTCGAGCTGGACGCGTTTAGTTCTTTCTTTTTTATTTCTCTTTTAGTTTTCGGTTTTTGTTTTTTTTTTTTTTACCCCGATGTGTCGATTTCATTTGTGCAGCAGAAACTGAGGCCAGCCTGCGACTCTGGCCGCAACGTTTTAAAATAAATGAGGTATCAAGGTTGTCTGGCCATACGTTTTCCTGTCCAGGCACAGGTACAGGTCCACTCTATCCAGAGAACAGGGTCGGTCCAGGGCCACGCATATGCTCAGTCTCCCTTGCCTCTGCTGCTGCTGCTGCTACAGCTACTCCCTCTCTACCCCTCTGAGCGATTGCAACCTGTTATTTAGGTTCATTTGTCAAAATATTTTTCCTGTCCCCTGTCTCGATAAAGGGGGCAGGAAAACAGCCGAAAGCTGGCCAATGCATATAAGTATGGGTATGGGTATGGGAATGGGAATGGGAATGGGAACGAGCAGACAGCGCACAACAGTTGCAACAGTTGCAAGTTGCAGTTACAACTGTTGTTGCTGCTGCGCATACGTAAAAGTATATCCCCGGGAAATTTGCAGCGCATTTTGCATTTGCTGCCACATTTCGGGCATTATCAACATTTACTCCATGCCAATGCCATTCACTTGCCCCAACTTTCAATTAATCACAACTGGACACAAGTCGAGCGCTTATGTGCGATACCTAAGGCAATTGCAGCGAATCGAATTTGAAAGAGTTGAATAAGATGTGGGCTATGAAAAGAAATGAATGGATTATATATGTATATTACAATGTATAATCTACTTATACATAAAATTTCTATACATGATGTAACTTCTTGCAAAAAGAACATAAATCTAAAAATTCTTTGCTTCTCTCAAACATTTCAATAGAATTTTCCATCTTATATAATTAACTGGGTTTAGTTTGAAGACCTTGTTTTCATTAGATTTCAAATTTCAAGTTGAAATTCATTTTTTTCGCATATTTTCTAAAATGGCAAATATACATTATACAAACAATTATTAGACATTAACTAGCTAAAACTGCGATTAAATATTGTAATGAAGCAAAATCAGCTTAAGATGGCAATAACATTGAAACAACTTCATAAAAACAAATGATATATCTTAAAGCGCACTTAGTACAAGGTTGCTTAGGTGTAATAAATATCTACTGGGTGTGTGTGTGTCTGTGTATGTGTGACTGTGTGTGGCCAACATAGACTTCGACTAATACAATGCCAATTAATATCAACCACACCATCATGTTGACAAATGGCAACCACTAATCGGAGAGACGCTTCAAGTGTAACCTGAAATCCGAACACGTGGCCAGCGACATCTCCGATTCCCCAGCGAGCGTGAGGGCGGGTTCTGTAGCAAATCCTGAGCATTGCCAACTAGAGGAAGGATAAGCCCAGCAGAGTTCCTCGACTACGCCACGTCCGAGTGAAAGTGAGCCAATAAATAGCGTGAAGCATTCCAAGCGCCGACACCACTTGCACAGAATCTGTTGAAGGGTCAATACATCTTAGCTCCCACACACACACACACACACACACACACACACACGCACACAGATTCACATAGGGCGGCATTCGACTGGGACTGTGGGACTACATGCTGAGCGATATGGATTACAAATGATGTTGTAAATGTCTGTCCGTTTGCCAAGCGGGCGGCAAGTCGGACAAATGGACAGAAGGAGAGAGAACTGAGCACGTTGTTACGGCTTTCAGTTGACTCGACAAATGCTTGTGTATGTGTGTGTGTGTGTGTTGGTTTAACAGTTTAATTTGTTAATGTTGTCAAATTAATTCCATGTCAGGTTGTATCCGTTTAGAAGTGTTGGCAGTATCCCACAGAGTCCGAGAATCATTACAAGTGAAACTTATGCGCCGGGCTAAGCTTACCTTTTGCTAAGTACATATGTAGAGCCATGAACTGGGCAGTCCAATTAGTTTATCAACTGTTAATTAATTAATATTGAATGAAAGCAAAAATTTTGAAGAATCACTCATAAACATTTTTCAGATCGCACTTGTTGAGAGGAAATTATTTAAATAGAGCTTCACACTTGAAATTAATCATATTCTTTCATATATTAACTAGAGCTGATCTATAAAGTCCACATTTCAGATATACAAATGTTGCTTAATCTAGTATATGAATCTGAAAGTTCATATGAAAACAACATGATTATTTTATTCGAATTAATATACATTTCTATCATATAGAAAATACATTTTGTCTGATAAGTTGAAGCCTTCATATTTTGACGAAAATGCTTTCCCAGATCTTGCTTTAGTTAAAATATACAAATTTCATTTGCACACATCAAAAGGATTAAATACACATTTGTTTATTATGAAAATATATATCTTCAAATAAATATATATGGATGGAGTTTTAATTTGTTCTCATCTCTTCCCTCATTGTCTCTCTGCTAATACTTCTCTATTACTACACTCGCGCAACTTTTACAGCAGTAGAAGACTACAATAAATAATTTTCATTAGCTCGTTTTCTTAGCTCCCGATGTATTATTTTTTTCTTACACCTTTTTTTACTTTCATACGTTGTACAGGAGTTTTTCAATTTAGCCTTTAAAATGAATTAATTAATTACCAACAAGTATATACAATATAAGTACGAGATATCTATAGATATGTATATTGCAGTCGTCTCTCTGGTCCTTCATGCTTTAACCCGCTTGTTGCGCTCACCGCAAATCGTTTGCTTCACATCCTGAATTTTAATGTGTTCGCGAGAAGAACGTGTGAGTGTGAGTGCGAGTGTATGTGTGAGCCTGGGTGTGTGCTAAATGGTTGTTTTGGGCTTGAAGTACATACCCCGTTGGGCTGCTCTGTCTATGGCTGTATGTGTGTGTGTGCGTGTGTGTTGCTCATGTGTGCGTACTCGAATACAAATTGTTTTGTCAATTTGCTGCTGCTGCTGCTGCCTCGGGAGCTTATTCACTCACATAATTGAAACAATAAAATTTCGACTTGAATAAAGTGTTAATTAGGCGTAAAGCTTCCTCATTTAATGCACTGTAGACGAAGTTGAGATACAAAGCGTTTATAGCCCCGCAAGATGCTCGGTTCGCAAAGTATCTGTGAGATACGAGCGAGTATCTCAATCTTGAAGCTCCATGGCTCCGTGCCTGTGTATGCAAAAGCGTGCTCTGCTCTTAATCCCAGTGCGACCATCAGTTAGCAAAACCAATAAAAAAGGAACAGCACCACTCGACGCCACTCGGCTCGACTTGTTGTACGCCCCTGTTGGACGCGGCTATCGAATCGCAATCCAAATCCATTCGTGCGCCATCTGTATAATCCACCCACCGACCATATGTTGCGCCAGTTCATTCAGCTCCGGCTTCAATATCCTTGCCAGCTCCAGTTCCAGTGCCCTGTCGTGCTGTGACTCTGGCTCGGGCTCTGGCTCGGGTTCGGGGGCGTCGCTGCATAAAAAATGCGTATCGCACGACTCGAAACTTACCCCCTGCGGATTATGATTATAACAAACCATTTATCATAATATTTATGTTGATGCGTTGTACTTTTTCTCAATGAAGGCCTCGCTGTCTCAATGCCCCTGTCCAGGTTCCTTTGGCTTTCGGCTTTTGACTGCGTGCCTTTTATTAATTTTATTTATGATGAGTCATTTGCACATTTATAATTTTAACCTTTACAGTTGAATTCACTCAAAACAAACCGCAGTTAAATATGTATAAAAAAGCCAATGGAGTCGCTCTCAAAGAGCAACTCAATTCGCCAGATGGAATTACAGCTGTATTTGGTAATATATAGATCAATCTGAGATCCAAACAGATTTAAAAGACTTTATTTCATGTATCGCATAATGAGAATAGATAGGGAAATCTAGTGAATATAATATATTCTTAAATTGTAATTTTATTTTTTATAATTTATTTAATTTATATCTGGCATATGCTAGAAATTTAGAACTTGTCTAAATTCGCATCAAGCTCACTCAAAAGCCCAACTTGAAAATGGAAAATTACATTAAATTAATTGCAGGCTCGTCAAATAAATTTTAAGCACTAATTATGCGTCAAACCACGCGAAAGGTGCTCAAAATAAAGAGGCTGGCCTGCTGTCTGAGGGATATCTTTAAGAAGGAGCCTCAGATTGGGCTAAGTCGCAGCCATTGAAAAGGTCGCGCAATTAATTGTTACGACTTTATTATGGAGATAAGTGCGTCGAGATAGAGCTGGAGCGCCGTCTTGTGTAGGAGATGCAGGCAAACAAAGGGTTCTAATTGGCAGGCCGCAGGATATGGCCAGGCAGACGTCTCCGCCCAAGGGTGTCCCTTTTCTTGCTCATTTTTTATCGCTCCCATCATGACTGTGAAAAAAATCTGTTACGATTAGTTAAGCTCAGGAAAAGTGCGCTGGCGGCTGCCCAAAAGCAAAAAAAAAAAAAAAAAACTCCTAATATATATATATTTTTTAATTTTTTACTCATTTTTTTCATTTTTATTTTTCCTGCTGTCGTGGGTTTATCTGCGAACTGATTTGTCATTATTTTAAAGCGTAATTTTTTATTCGAGAATTATGAAAAATTAATGTTTATACTTAGCCCACAAATACTTCTGACCAACTGACGTAGCTTTTCCAATAAAAATTTAGCTGTGAGAAATTGTGCGGCGACTTCTCATTGGAGTCGAGCAATAACAATGCGGGACACAGAGGAGCTAGGTTAAATAAATTTGAATGGGAAACATTAGAATAAACAGAAATGCCTAAAACTTTGCTTATTTCATTTAGAATAAGGCAAAGTTTTTGTTCTTATGAATTGAACATTTTTTTATTGATGGGTTGACATGTCGATTAAAACAGTTTAACAAATCAATCATTATGGGTTTTTGACAGGCAAACAAACTGCGCTGTGGACATATATTGTGGCTCGGTGAGCTCTCAGAGGAACTCTGATTGTCAAAATTTAACAAGTAGTTGAAATATTGTTCTTTAAAGTAAACAATATGTAAAGTAGTACAAAATGTTAAACTAGATATAGAAATATAAGAAATTTTTAGAGTGAATAACGTTAAAATAATCTCCAACGATAACAAAAAAAAAAAAAAAACTGACCATCCATGGTACATACATCCTGTTATTTCCTTACATTAAAACAAAACTATAATTTGACTTAAATTCAATTTGAATACAAAATGCCCATACTTGACCCACTGTGCGTCTTGCTCATTTGCCGCCAGTGAATTAGGAAAACAACGAGAGAGAGAAAAAAAGCGTTGACTATAGAATTAAACCGCGTCCAGTATCGATTTAATTTTATTTCCGCTCATTTAGCTAAAAGCCAAAGGAGAAGGAAAATAAAAAAAGAGGAATGAAAATATTTGTCCACGATTAAATTTTAAAAAAGCATTTTATGAAATGACTGCACACTGACACTGGCCTCGCCTTAGAAAATTTGAATACATTACGCGTGTGGGCGGCAAGTGCTGCGGTGCGCTGTGGTTGGGGCTGCCTGGCTGTGGCTGCGGTGGTGGGTTTGGCCCGCTGAGCAAATAAAAGTGAGCAGCAGCAGCAGCAGTAACTGGCACCACATCCCCATTGACAATTCCAATGCCCATCAGCAACAGCCCCTGCTCCTGGTCTTGTTCCTGATTCTGCTCCTGCTCCTGCTACTGTTTGGCTTGACAATGACACACAAAAGCCGCACACTTAATCGCCGCGGATCACATTCCGTAAAAAGCGCGACGATAAAAATTTTTTACGCTCTATTCTTGTGTACTTAGTGAAATGGAAGGCAGAGCCCGCGCGCAGTGGGATTGCGTCGCTTACTCACTTAGTTTGACCCGCGCTTGTCCACAATTTGAATGTCTCTGTCCACTTTCCTCAGCTGGCTTCGTCGTAGTCGTTGCTGAGCTAACCATCATCGTAAAGAAAAAATCAAATCCGAAATTATTTTCAATTTGTACGCGATTTATTTTTATGTCTTTCTCTCCTCTCGCCCAGTTTAAACGATTTGTAAACATTTGAATTGGATTTTCGGCCATAAAAATTGCTTGTTAGCAACGGCATTGTTGAGCGCTTTATCAAAATACCCGCTCTTCCCATTCTTAACCACTTAAGTTGCCGGCATTAGTGGCTGGGAGTACAAGAAGTACAGTCAAGTGTTCAAGTATGCGTACACCACCTATTTATAACCGCATATCAGACCGTTAATCGCATTACCCACACTCGATTGCATGCGAATACAATTGCAGCCGCCTCTACATCAGCATCAGCATCTTTCAGCAGCTGGAGCTGCACTAACTAGCAATAATAAGTTCATAAATTATCGGATTTACATAAAACGACGCTTAGTTATCAATGAGCCACTGAACTACCGTAATTAGTGCAGGTGAGCGTACACTGAGGCGCCCGCCTCAAGACAAATGACAGCGAAAAAACTGCCATAAATTAGTTGTATCACAGCTCGCAGTCGCAGACACCGTTTTAGTTTCGTCTGGATTCCAGCTGTAACGCTCCGCTGATTTGAATCGGCTCAGCCCTCGAAAACTAATTAGTTTAAAGACTCGTATCACACAAAGGCGAGCGAAATCACAAGTGTGAATTCATCATGAGCAGAACATGCGCGATTCACACGTGTCTGATAGCTCGCCGAGCTGAGAGTAGAGCCGGAACAAGATTTACTAGTACGATAGATAATCAAGGGAAACAAATAGTTCAGGGATAGATATATTTCATGTGAGTGCAGCTCTAAAGTTGCCTAGCAGGATTTCCAATTTCCTTCATCCATTCGGCTTAAAAATTAAAAAAATTAATAATCATGCATACAGTTCATCATGCTTATTAATTTTTGCCCATTTATCATCATGCTGCATTGATTAGTTCTCGACTTGTTTTTTATTGAACTTCAGTTATTTATTGCCCTAAATTTAATATCCATTTAGTGTTTTAAATGTGATAAATGTAAACCGAAGCCAAAGGGCTGGCTGTGTGCACAGACAAACAAACGGAGTCAGCGTTGAAATATTTAACGGCGTTTAAAAGAGCGTGAAAAGTCAACAAGGATAACAGCCACAAAAGCCGCACAAGTATGGGCTCGAACACATGCTCCTTTAGCCTGGGCACAAAGGTCGCAGTCGTGTGTGCCCTGTATGTGTGTGTGTGTGAGTCTGTGATTTAAATAAAACTAATGTTTGTGTGAAATGGATTTTCGGTTTGTCATCGACTGGCACTGAGGGGTGTCTATGTGTGAGTGTGTGTGTGTGTGTGTGTGTGTGTGTGTGTGTGTGTGTGTGTGTGTGTGTGTGTGTGTGTGTGTGGATTTCCCACTGTTTGATATTCAAATAGCGAACCACATGCAAAAAAAGGCTTCATGGATTCCGTATTCAAATGCACACCAACACCAACAAAGAGATCTCAGATCGCATACGCTTAGCACGTGAATCCTGGAGCGTAACTCGAATCCTTGAGACCGCCTTCCGCCGAGTCATGCATCATATCTACGACAGGGAGCATGAGCCAGGGGGACAGGAGGCAAGGGTAGGTGGTATGCAGCGCGTGGATGACACGTGATTCCGTTGGTCGTAAATTTTGCGAGCACGAATTTTTAGTGCTTTGTAGTTTTAATTTGTGGCTTGTTGAAAATGTTAACAGAATTATTTATGCGATGAATGGTGCGATAAAAATTATGATCCTGCAGCTACCAAAGCAAATAACACGGCAAAACTTTACAACGGATATTGTCAGAAAGGTAGTCAAACAGGACACGTACTACCTGAGCGAGCGATAAGAATAAGTGTTTGAGCGCAGTGAGCTCGTATTTGCAACCACCCCGATATTTTAATAGACCTTTAACGGTAAAGCAGCAGCCGTAGCAACAGCAGCAGCAGCAGAAAATGTCACTCAGCCATTTCATTCATCTCCATGTCGAAGATTTATGGGGTGTGTGTGTGTGTGTGAGAGAGAGAGTGTCATGGCATCATCCATCATTTTGGACTTGACCTTTTTTTTCGGCTAAGCTTGTGTTTAGCGGGAGCATCTTTAATTTTGTACACATTTATCTGGGCGAGAGATGAGGTGCGTGCCACACATGCTGCAGCCAGAGCTACAAGATACAGGATACAAATACACACGTTGCGACTTTTGAGTTATTTTGGGGGCCCTGCTGACAGCCAAACGTCACTTGGCAGACAGCATACACAGTGAGAGGAAGAGGGAGAGGGAGAGAGCCGCTGTCAGACAGTCGGCCAGACATGCCACCCCATATGCGAGGCGAAATCTGCACTGCAATGGCTCATTGTTGATGTGGCGTTGATTATATGGTTGTTGGTCCACCATGTCGAGGTTTCACTCTGGTCGCCGTGTTAAAAATGAATTTGTCATCTCTTAACTGTAAACTGTGTGACATGTTTGCGAAAATCGCCAGGCAGACAGTCAGCCAGTCAGCCAGCCAGTCAGTCCGTCAGCCCAATCGGCAACCAACAGAAATCAGAGAAACACAAAGCCCGGCCAATACATCAACGTTGCCCTTTCATTCAGTTCCAAGTCTGATTGATTTGCATCGGCGCTTTTTCGTTTTCTTTTATTTTGTTTTTTTTATTTAAACTGACATTTTTATTTCGGACGTCTTGTTATTGTTATTTCGCGTTCGCCTTTGTGCCAAGCTGCAATAATTATGTCAGCCACATTTATCGATGTGATCGATGGGACTCAACAGATGCAGTTCATTTGGAATCGGAATTGGGCAGTTGATTACGAGCTACACGCTTGACACAAAGCATTCTAATAAATAGAATATGTTGACTGATAGGATTGTCGTTTGCTTAGCTTTTTGTGTGGCTGTATTTGTGACTAAGTTTACATATAACACACATATACATATGACATGTCTAAGATTATTGTGCGAAAACATTACGGGTTTATTCTGTGGGAATGGTTTTCCCTGTACATTTTGAATTTAGTGCAAAACGAACAGAATCTTATTTTTTAATAAATTTTAATCAACCAAGTCCATATCGAATAAAAGAGAAAATAATTATAATGTGTAAGATAAAAAAATATAAGCTCCTTCACTCCGTCTAATATAATATAAAGTATATAATGTAAATAATTATAATGTATACATATATTAAATATTCACTAAATGTAAACATTTTTATTGTCTTTGCTTATGTGAAATATAAGATATTTCACTCCGTCTATTTGGAAATAATGAAAGCTAAGAATAATTGTAGATATATATATATATACAGTAACGTGAAAAAAATTCACAATATATTCATTATTTTCATTACCCATACAAATTAAAACATACAAATAAAATAAGATCTATATATTTTTTATTTATTTGTTTTCTTCTGAAAAAGCAAAATTAGACTGCAAGGACAAATTATATGGATTTAGCGAGTTAGAAAGAAAAAAATAAAAAATTTACATTTTTAAATTTGTGCCATAAACCTTTACCATTCGGCATCTATGCGCGATGAAAGACAATTTTGATAATATTTCTAAAGTCAATATTTATTATTAGAATTATGAAATATTAAATTCAATTAAAACAAAAAATAAATTAATATTTAAAATGGCATGGTTTCAAAATATTTCGAATCCAATCGACAAAAAGGTTGAGCAGTAATGAGTATATTACACATAATATTTATTTATTAGATTTTTTACACAGCATTAGTTTAAATTTATATAGCTCCAATAGTAGGAGAATATATATGTGCACATATTTTGCATAAACATTGAATATTCCTTTATAAAAACCATTTAATGTCTAGTTCATATGCCTATGAGCAGCGCGTAATTAAAATAATGCTTACAGCTGCAACAAATTTCGCGCATAAATGCAACGTGTTGCATTTGAATATTATGGATTAGAGGCGTGCGCTTTATTGTGCGCAAATAAATTAATAACTGACATTTGAAAACACAGGTAGAAATTCAATTAAACACACATCGAGTTGAGTGTAATTACAAGAGTGCAGTTATTAATTGATATTCCTGCACGAGCAGCCATATAAATATTGTAATAAGTGGGCCATTTATGAACCAGCCAAACAGTTCCAATTGGAGTCACATTAGCCATAAGCCAAACCCCCAGACAAATGCTGGCAATCACCTCCATGGTTACATGCTTCCGTGCTCTGGGTAATTGGAGAACGTTTAGCTCTAATTTTGAATGTCAATTGGCATCAAAATGGTATCCAGGTGGGTGGGTATCTCTATCTGTATCGGTATCTGTATCTGTCTGCCTGCCTGTCTGGCATGTGTGTGTGTGTGTGTGTGTGTGTAAACGCTTCGTTCAGATGATTGGTCAAATTGCCGTGCGTTGCTTTTGTTAAAGAGCGTGAAATTGATATGCAATTAAAATAATATTTTTCCACGTGAGTTGCTGTATTTATTGTATAATAATTTCGGCGGCAATATTTATCGATGGCACGTTCCAATTGCGTATTGAAAATAAAAATGAAAAATCAAAATAAAATATATACATGACGCCATTAGCAGCTGCCGCCGAATTTGCCAAATGTGCGTGAAATATTAATTTTTAAGCGCGAATTTTAAATACAGCGAAAATCCACGAATTGCAAGGCTACGGTATTAAAGCTGCGAGTCAGACAAGCAGAATTCTCGTATCCTGCTTAATTTGTGGCTGCAAGGACAACGTCTGTCAGCAGCAACAACAACAACAACAGCAACAACTGCGACTGCTGCGGTTAATGGCTTTTGAATGCAAATTCAATTTTATCGCACTGTTCACTTTTTAATAAGATTTGCCAGGCAAAAGGTGCACCGTGCTGGAAATGAAAATTAGTTGCAAGCGCAGCCTAAAAGAAAACCCCAAAATGAAAAGCCAAGAAAAACCAGAATTCAAATACGCAGCGAGACACGCGACTGGCAACTGCAAAAACCAAAAAAACAAAAAGAAACGAAAAAAAAATTACAAGAAAAAAATGCTGTTTGTGGCGCCACAAGCAACCCACCCAACTACCCCCCGCCCAGGGGAAGCCAGAGCGGGCTGTAAGCAATGCCGCAGCGGTGGTGGTTCACATACACACACACTCTGATATACGTATACGTACACACACACACACATATATTTCGATATGGCCAGCACTTTTACCTTTCGTGCTTAGAGGGCACAACCTACAATCCAACAAATTGCGTTTTGTGCAAGAGTGGGTGGGAAAACTGTCAGAATGAATGAGTAGACTGGTCACACCTACTGTCAGTCAGCTACGGGGCAACAGCAACAACAGCAACAACACAAACAACGACTACAACAAGAGCAATGCTATCATTTTGAACTGACCAAGGCGTTGCCATTGCTCTGCGTCTGCGTCTGCTTTTGGCTTTGCCTTCGACTGTTGTTGCCTGAGCAGAGCCCACAACAAAAGCAACTTTAAACTTCACTTACATTTTAATATGTTCCTACACATTAGCTGTCCATTTCGCGTTTTTCAATTACGCAAATGGCCTTTAAACATGCTTCGAAAACTGATTATATACATTTTAAATTGAATTTAGACATTAACCCAGCATTGCGAACAAATATGTGAACATTATAACAGCTCAGACTGTAATATAATTTATATATAGGAATACACAATGAATGAGAATAGTATATATTATATTCATATCTAGTTTCATTCAATCATATCTTCATTCGTATCAGAATTTCAAAAATTAAAGGTTTAGAATCTATCCCAAGCCATTAAATGATATAAAATTTTGATCAACAAAATTACTATAATTCATTTAGACTATAACATAAATATTATTTTATTATTTATTATTTATATATATATATTTATTTATTTTTATTTTTATATATATTATTATATTGTATTTGTATTTTTATTATTATTATTAAATTATTATTCATTAGATCAATTTTTAATAATATTATTATTTATTATTATTTATTAAATCACCCTGAAATATTAATGAAAACATTCAAATCAATGTAATATATTATATGGAAAAGAAAATCCTTTGATTTCTAGCTCTAATACAATAAGATTAATTTCTTCTCCGCTTAACAATCACTTTACTATACAAAATTTAATAGATATAAACTCTTATCAATCGTGTGCTTCTTAACGAGCATAATTTACTTTACTCTAACTTACAAAATTTCTAACTTCAAGCGACGTTCTAACTCCGTCATAATTTAGTAGTCGAGCTATGGATCGATTGCATCTTTAAAGCTAATGGGCAATTTACTGTTAAAGCATCTCTTGGGCTATGCCTAGGAAAATGCCAGTCACATTTGATGGGCTTCAGGCCAGCTGCAATAAATATAAATACTCATATTTACTTATTATCTATGCGAATACTTGCTAATCACGCAGCTGCCGCCCTATGCTAGCAAAAATATCTCAATTCATATATTTGACTGTTGCTCATGAAGCTGCCATAGACTTGGCTCCACGCCCAGCCAGAAATTATTGCCAGCCCAGACGCTATTATTTCCAAGCGCATGATTTTATTTTGCGAGGCACTCAAACTCCGTGCGGATTACTCCTTTGATATTTCGGTTGGGCGCTCGCTTCATTTTTGTGCAAATAACGTACTGGCAGAGGAAGCACGATGCCCGCCTTAAGACATCGTCGCTGCTTAGTTTGAGTCGGGTTTGTCTCTCAGCCATCGAAGCATAGAAAACTTCTCAATTACTTTGGCTTGCAAGTTGTTTAATATTTTGCTGATGTCGCTGACTCCGGAAGCGGCCAGTCCCGGCCCGGCCTGGTCTCTCTGGCCATTTGCTTGACCGTTCGTTACGTGCTGCATGTGTTGCCCTATCAGCCTCAACTATGGCCCGGCTCACATGCAGCATCAGTGGCTACACAAGTCGAAACTTCCGCTCTCAAGTTTGGGGTTAATTATTTTCCACTTTTGTGCTCAATTTCAAAATACTTACTTGCCAGCGAGTAAGTAGCCACAAACTCCGCTCGAAGTGTACAAGAAAGTTTCTTATGAGCTACGTACAGATTGCCTTAGTATAAAGTAGCTCGGCAAGACAGTAAATCGATTAATGTCGATTAAAGTTGGATATACTCTCTTAACAGCTAAAAGAGTTAGTGCTAAGCGCAGGTTTTGAATTCAGATAGCTTATAAAAGAAATAGCTGGAATCTTCAATATTCTATCAAAACAATAAAATTACTGTATTTTAAATACTTTAAAATATATTTTCGTTAAAAATAAAATCTTTAAACAAGAAAAAATATTTAAAAAAATATAATAATAATATTAATAAAAAAAAATATATCAAATACTTTAAGAATATTGCTAAAAAAAATTGTCTCAAATTCTAGTTGATCGTGTTTTGTATACGCGCGACTAAGAATAATAAATTACCAAAAAAAATAAGAGAAATTCAATTTAATTATATCAGGAAGATAGGTTTATTTGTTTATGAAAACCTCTTCGGAAAAGTAGACTTTCGATTAAAAACTTCATATATAAGCAAGGAATAATAAAATAATAAAGAATATAATTTGAAGTATGTATAATTTTTTCGGATTTACAAACTATTTTTCCCTAGAAAGTTGATTGATGATCAAACTCAATTTGGGATCTTTGAGTACAATTTTAAAATTATTTAATTGAAAGAATCTCTGACTGCCTATTCATAACTCATTCAACAGAAAACAGCTCAGAAATATTATGCATATTCTATGTAAATATAAAATTCTACCACTTTTCATATTTATAATTTCCTTATGGTATATTTGTAGCAATTAATTTAAAATTAATATGAAATAAGCTCATCAAAATATTGATAGATAAATAATAATTTCTTTCTTTTTCTCTTTCAGGTGATAACTCCATAAGTAAGTTGAAGCAGTTTCTTACCATTATGCAACATCAAAACCACAACATTTTAAATTGGCTAGATAAGTACAGCAAATTGCATTCGTTGAGGCTCGGCTTGTTCCAATAAACCAACCTCAAAACAAAGCAGAATACAAACAAAATACATACAGTACATACATATATCAAGTGCAATGAAGTCTGGAACCGCAAAACATATTTAAATGCCATTATAAAATACGTATTTATTTACGGCCGGACTGAAAAGTGTGCGAAGGTTGAAGGCTGAAAGCCGCAAATGAAACGGCTAGATATTTAAGCCGTTTCGTTTTGGCCATTTCAATTTTCCATTGAATTTTTGTTAGCTACTTTGAATGGCCACGTTTTTTCTCAGCCTTGTTTTCGACTCTTTTTGAATGGGCACGAAAACAAGCTGCAAAAGCAGAGATAAAAGCATTACGAGTGAAATTATAAACATAATTACATTTTTACATTTTCTATTATTTTATGTATTTCGCTTTTTTTTTTCCTTTTGCTAACTGTGGTTTTCCTTTCATATTTTGGCCGTACGAACTAATTCGCTCGCACTCATATTCATATTTAGTATTCGGTATTCAAACTTAGTTTGGCTGCCATTTTGAATCGAGACTCGATTCGTCTAGACATTGCCCTCTACCTGAGGCCTCTGACCAAAAACTGAACCAATCAACCGTCAACCATTTTCGAGCAATTCGACGGAAACGACGCTTTTTCATGTTCGTGACCAAAGTTTAAGAGCGCTGCGGGCCTGGACGAAAAAATGTACATACATACATATATACATATATTTTACCTGAATTAAATTGAGTAACACAAAAACACGAAACACAGTTTTTTATGTATCGCAAAGATACACACTCATAGTACATACATATATGCAGACTGTTCTGTTTTTTTTTTTTGCGTTTTTTGTTGTTGTATTTTTTATGCTCTTACCAAGGTGAGACTTGGGGTAAGCCAGTTCTGGCATTAAGAATGTAACGCGTATACTAGGAGAATGGCTTTTAGACAGAATTTAATTAAAATAAATATAAATATATTTAAAATTGATTATATGTACATATAACATATATCACAAATAGATCGAATGGAATATTGAAAATTCTTGAACTGTAATTCTCTAAATTTTAGAGTCATAGGTTAATCAAATTCAGTCAGCTGTACCACTTTGTTTTTATACCCTGAACCCATTGAAAATGGGAAATCAGGGTATAATGGTTTTGTTAAAATGTATGTAACAGGCAGAAGGAGGCGTGGCAGACCCCACAAAGTATATATATTCTTCATCAGGGCGACGAGCTGAGTCGATTTAGCCCTGTCCGTCTGTCTGTCCGTCCGTCCGTCCGTCCGTCCGTCCGTCCGTCCGTCCGTCCGTCCGTCTGTCCGTATGTTTGAACGCGTCGATTTCAGAAGATACAAGAGCTAGAGACTTCAACTTTTTTTTAAAATGTCCGTATATATCACGCGGATATCGAGTTTATCACTAAAAAACGATAACTCACTCCGATACTTTTTTATCGATAAAAAACCCTATCGAAGATCAGTTTAAAAATTATATCTCCTACATCTTTCAAGCTACAGTCTCCAAATTTAAAATGTATATTAAGACGCATGTCATACAATTTCGGTTTTTGTTAAAATTTACCCCCCACCCCCAAATCAACCCCCTCACCCCAATCTTTGTAAAAGTCGTATATCAAATACTAGAGACTTGTGCTTCGGTATACACATACATTTAAACAATATGAATACGTTCTGAAAGTTTCATTACGATCGTACGTCTAGAAATTAAATTATTCAACAAATAAGTTCTCCTAATATTGCCAACACTGCAGCGCAACCCAAGCGCAATCGCCTGTATATGTGAGTGTGTGTGTGTGCGTGTATTTGTTTGCATGAGTGCGTGTGTGGGTGCTAATTATTATTGAAATATCAGTTGCTTGTAGGGTTCAGGGGATCTCGTAGTCGAGCAGTCTCGACTAGAGCTTTCTTACTTGTTTATTTATTGAATATTCCTTTCAATGATCTGTCAGGGTATTAGGAATTCGAGCTTCTGCCTTTAGCAATTCTTTCTTGATTCCCTAGTTGTTCTGTTTCTGTTGTTTGCTTAGCGTAAAAAATGTACAAAGAGAGAACAAAACTCAAAGCGAAACACGCTACCAGTTTCGACTGTTTTTTTTTTTTTCAATGCCTGCCAGGTTGGCCCCACTTGTAATATCATTTGTCGACGTCGATTCCTGTGTGTGTGCATGGATGTGTTGGTCACTGTGCTGCCCGGACGCATTGGTATTGGTAAAGTGGTTGCGGAGGAAATAATTACATGATTGAGGCACTCACACACACACACACACACATACACGTGTGTATACCCAATGACAACCTTCTTGGTGGTGGTGGTGCAAGTGGTGTTGGTGGTGCCAGCTTTGTTGTCTGATCGAACAGAACACGTTCGCTTGGTCAGCTCCAGGTCGGACTCCCGCTCGTGCTCTGAAGCCCTGTGACCATTGCATGACAGGGTCGTGTGTGTAAACACTGTGCTGTGTGTGTGTATGTGTGCGTGTGTGTGTGTGTATGTGTTTGCAAACGCCGGCTATGAAATGAATGGCGGCTTTGTATGCCCAGTTCTTGTTTTGTTGTACTCGCTTTTTGTTGTTGTTTGCTATTTCTTTTCTTTATTCCTTTTTTTTGTGGCTCTTGTTGTTGTTGGCCTTTTTTTGTAATTCATGCCAAACCCGCAACAATGACGGCGACGACGGCCCAGAGCAATTATTGTATCGCTTGCACAGTGCCACACCGAGCAACAGAAGCAAAGGCATATGTCCCCTTAGCCAGGGCACCCCTTGACCCCTTATCCTCTGTAGCTCCTACCCTAAAGCCGCATAGCTTTTGCCTTATTGGCTAGCGGGCCATTCGTTAGTCAAGGGAAGTGTATGAATGTCATATACAAAAAAATATTTTCGTTCTATATACAATAATAGTGAAATAAATAGGAACATGAATTTTAACGTTACGGAAACATGAGGTTAATTTTGAATTAATTGTTTTCTTAAAGATTTTTTGTATATATGTATATGTTTTTTTTTTTTATACCCTGAACCCATTGAAAATGGGAAATCAGGGTATAATGTTTTTGTGTAAAAGTATGTAACAGGTAGAAGGAATCATCGCAGACCCCATAAAGTATATATATTCTTGATCAGCACGACGAGCTGAGTCGATATAACCCTGTCCGTCTGTCCGTCCGTCCGTCCGTCCGTCCGTCCGTCCGTCTGTCCGTATGAACGCCGAGATCTCAGAAGATATAAGAGCTAGAGAGCTGAAATTTTGGGTGCGTACTCGTGTATACCATACGCAGTACGAGTTTGCTTTATTTTTTCGATAACTCATCCGATAACTTTTTTATCGAGAATAATCGAAAAATTGATTTTGTTTTTTGAGCCTCATCGGAGTACTATTAGACGTGGAGACTTCAGATTTACTGTGTATATATATATGATGAATAGAAACATTTTGTAATCAACAGATTTTGGATACCACGCCCCCTTCGCCCCCAATTTGTAAAAAACGTATTTCAAGTACTACAGACTTGTGCTTTGGAATGTACACACATTTTGACCATATAATTACGCCCTGAAAGTTTCATGAAGATCGTATGTTTACAAAAGAAGTTATTCACCAAGTAAATTCTCATACTATTGCCCACACTGCAGCGCAGCCCAAGCGCAGTCGCTGCTTACTGCGCAGTTAGCAGAGAGCGGGCGCGTGAGGGTGGATGCATGTAAATGCATGTGTGCGTGCATAAAAGAAGTGCGGAATGATAAGAATATCAGCTTGGAGGGTTCAGGGTATCTCCTAGTCGAGCAGTCTCGACTAGAGTCTTCTTACTTGTTTAATATTGCTATACTTTATACCATGTTGCCCCAATCGAAAAGTATAACTGAAAAAACAAAAATAGTTTTTTTGCAATAATATTTTCGGAGTTACTTAGTATTTTTTGTAATATTTATATAAGGTATATTTACTATTGTCTCAGACAAAAAGCTTACAAATTGAAAATAAAATGTAATAAAATTAAATATAAATAAAATTAATATACATATATAAATAAATATATATGTATATTCAAAACTCTCATAGGAATTTAGAAAACTTTATTGCATTTAAGCCTATTTATTGTTGTATTAGTGATGCTTTAATAAGATTCCGTGCTATCCAGTAAAAAATTATGAACTACCATGCAAATTTTTACTTTTAAAACAATAATAATAAATATTTGTTTATTATTTTATTTGACTATTTTAAACGAATCAATGTTGTTGTACTCCGATTAATCATAAACAATTCTAAACAGCCATTAAAAGTACTTGTATTCAACATATTCTCGGCAACTGCTTTGAGGTAATTCCTGTCATCAGATTCAATTTGGATTGCCTTGTGAACTACAATTAGCCTGCTCCTAACTGTGGCTAATAGTTCGTTAATAGTTGGCCAATATTTACATGCGGCTTCTGTTGTGGTCGCATTATGAAAATATTTGCCTACAAATTGCTCATCTCGGGACTTTCGTTGTCTATTGACGTGTCGTCGCACTCCTCGCTCCCGCTGTGCGAACGACTCGCCGTCTTGACGAGGGCTTCCAAAACGTTTTCATTACAATAGTGCGTAGCCGCCGCCGCTGCCGCCGTCGCTGCTGCTGTTGCCGCCGCCGCTGCTGCTGCTGCCGATCGGACAAATGTGTCAGAGCTGAAACGTCATGATTAATGATGGTGGCAAGCATGTGGGCCCGAAGGCCGGGCTGCAGTTAAAGGCCCATACCGAGACAGCCTGGGGGTAGGGCAGTGCGGCCTGCCAACTGGGCCATGGGAAGGGACGCACAGACACTGAGAATGGGTTTGGGTTTGGGTTTGAGAATGGAAATGGAAATGGGACCACATCTAGCCCTGGCACTGTCTGTGGCTGTGCCATCATTCTATCAAGGTAATTTAGACAAAAACACAAGAACACGACACCCGAAATGTAAACAACCCGGCGAACACTAACCGAAACACTTGGCGAGGCATTAGCCGAAATTAGGAATTAATCCTTGGCTGCACTCGCGGCCACTCGTTGGCCATTGTTGTGTCTTGACCATGGCAACAACTGCCAAAAGGGCGGGCAAGACAACGAAAACGAAAGACAGACAGACAGACCTATATAGAGAGGGGTGGCATATGTGTGGAAGCATATGCTTAAAGAGCTGCAACACACATTGATGAATATGAGAATAATACTGCCACAAATCATGCAGAGCTTAAGCTCAGCCATAATCAACAGCGAGAACAAGCTGTTCAGGGCTTAAAGACTCTTTAAGAAAGATACAGATTACATCGTTTATTATTATTTGTTATTATTTTATTTTCTTTATTCTGAGTAAGTTGTTTATCTGAAAATATATTAGAAAGTTAAAAAATTTATTGATTCAATTTAATTTAATATTTATCTGAGCAATCGATAGTTAATTGAAATTTTTTGATTGAATATTAGAGTATGGTAATTTCTCAATATTTTACAATGGAAATTTGTTTCAAGTTCCAAGTAGAGTTATATCAGTAACTGATCTCTGCTATACTTGCATACTAGAAGCAACTCTGTTCAGCTTTCTTAAAGTTACTAAACATTTAATTGTTACTATATACATAAATCAATAACTTTCAACTCTGCAATCTTAGTTTGAATACTTTTCTAAGCAAAAATAATTTTTTTAAACATATAAAATATAAATATATTGATTTTAATACTTTATTATATGACTTAATTGCTGGTATAATTAAATGCTTTTATACAGACATATATGTAATAATTTATATAATAGAAACAAAAATATTTAATATATATGTATATGTATATTTAAATATTTTATTATATGACTAAATATTTGTTTATGCATTGCTGTAATTGTAATTGACATTAGTTTAATTAGTTGATCACATAAAAAATGTTGCTATGCAACAACTTTTCGATATGCATCACATTTTACATAATCAACTATGCAAACTAAATTGAGAGCGCAATGCAGGTGCTTCGCGTTTTCAAATTATTTTGAAATGTTTTAAACCGTATTACCTGTTATTATAGTGCACTTCCCCTCAATTCGAAACGGCACAAAAATTTCCATAGAAAATCATTCATTAATTTTCAAAAAAAAAAAAAAAAAAATTACAAAAATTATCCACGCAGCGAATATACATATCTGGAGACGGCACCAGCTGCAGCGTTGTCTGTCAATGCCATCAAATCAATTCAATTGATATTACGTTTAGGGGCAAAAACAAAGAAGAGAACAAAATTGTTTGCGCTTGTTTTTGGGCTCTGGGCCGCTGTGCAGCAGAAAGATGCGCCATTGCCTTAATTGAAACCGTTTAAATTGCAATTAATCAAACGGCAGAGCCACCGAATGTTGCACAGTTGTTGCCGAGTGGCGCAACGAATTCCCTCGACGGGAGTGGGAAGTTCCTCTGCGCTGTGAAAACTTCCTGCATTAAACTGCAAAGCCACTGGCACACATAGAGAGAAGTAGAGAGTAGAGAGAGGGATAGAGAGATGGAGAGAGACAAAGAGGAGAGGTGGTCTGAATTACTGTCACTGCGGTGACTAATTTTATCCTTTGGATGCTTTTGTTTTAATTCTGAACAAATGAAGAAGCAGCCAACAGCCAACAGCCAGCAGTCAGCGGCTAAGAGCCAACAGTTCCAGCTCCAGCACATTCAGGACACAGCCACACGGTAACTGTTTAATCGCTTTCGACATGCGGATTTAAGTTTTTTGGGCCGCCAGGAGTGGGATCTGTGATAAGTGAAAATATGGAGGGCACCCCTCGCAGGCGTACAGCAGGCGGGCGGCAGGCAATGGGCGGATGAGGATATTGCCACTGTGGTGTGCACGGCAACAGCCCACACGAACCACCCGATAACGCCGCCATCCACAGCCAAGTACCCAAAGCCCGAACTCAGCGCCGACCCGCGCTCCACCGGACGCACGCACAGGATGCGAGCAGCGGATGCTGCCGATGAGAGACACCCAGAGAGCAGGGAGGAGGAGGCAGATGTGTGAGTGGGATTGGAACTTGGAAGCTGAGCCTATGCCCGTGGCCTTCTTTTCTAGCGTTCGCGTCGTGCACTTCGTTTTTTAAGTGGAAATAAATTAAAAATGGGTGGCAAACCTCTAGGGCAGGAGGCGGAGGAGAGCACAGCCGAAGCTGGGGCGCGTCGTCAGCGGCTGAAGGTAAAAGTTTTGGATAAAACAGTTGAACTTCAAAATGTGAATTTGATTAGGATATTTGCATAAAATTCTGTTTCTGCGCCCAGCACTCAGCTCGGGCCCAAGCAGAAGGCAAAAGCCAGAATAATACCGCCATAAAATACGGAAAACACACAAAACGAGAGCCGGAGTGGAGTTGCAACGTATGTTCTGTTGCCGGAAGCGGAAGTATATAAGTCAACCTAGATTCTGTAGTGGCGTTTACGCTGATACCAAGGACAAATGGGCTCGCATCTCATGTGCCAACTTGTCGAAAGGGAGGACTTTAAAGAGATTCACGTGGAACCCACTTTAAAAACTGGGCTAGATACTTGTGGTATACTAGTGGGATTTTCAAATTAAAGTGAAATGCATTACATTTACTATTTATACTAGCTCAGTTCTATCATATCTATGGAATATCTCAGAGATATATAACGATTTTTTCAATTACTCCATTATTATATTTTCTAATTATTTATGTTGCACACAGCATATAATTAACTCGATTGTTCTCTAAAAATAGAGCTCTTTGTTTGCAATATATTAAGTGTTATTCAATTACAGTTCAATTCAATTATTACTCTAGATCAATCTATCTGTGTAACTAAAATAGCGTACAATCGACGTGAGCTGCCCGGCCCGGCCCGGCTGGCATATCATAAATTATACATGTGCGCAGGACATGCATATGCCTGCTCCAATCGAGCTTAAACTATGTGACATTTTGCATATGTCGCCACCTGTGCGTAATGTACGATACACATGCACTTGACATGGCCCTGCCCAAGGAGCACTCCAACCAAAAACCCTGAAAGTCAAAGGGAGCTCGGCAGAGCTGTAGCTGTAGCTGGCATAAAATGCAAAACTTTTTGCCAAGCTGAGTTGCTTAGGCAAATCGTATGTGAAACATTTGGCAGGCAGCGATTTATTTAATGTCTTTGGCTCGCTGAGGCACAGACTGAGCCAGTGGCAGCTGCATGTTCGAGTGATTTAGATGATTTATGTCTCAAGACGAGCACTGCAGGGTGGAGATTGGCCAGCTGAAGCTACAGCAACAGCAACAGCAACAACAACGAGGACAACACCAACTACCAAACTACCAACTAGCGCAGCCTGTTTTTCGGGGACAAAATTTACGCATGGCTCCAGCATGTTCATATGAATATACATATATGTACATATATGTGTATGTATAGATACATCATACATACGCACTTCGACTCGTTCGCTGCCATAACTCAAATTTAAAGGCGGCGCCTGTGGCAAATTGGAGGCAACATTGCAGCCAGCTACAGCTGTGCTGTACGCATGCGGACGCTGCCACCAAGAGCCGAGTAAATTCAATTATCGGGCCGTGCTCGTCTCTCTCTCTCTCTCTCTCTCTCTCTCTCTCTCTCTCTCCCTCTCCCTTTCTCTGGTTTGCTGCATGCAACACGCATACGCCAAGTTGGCAAGTTTACTGCGGTCGCAATTAAAGCAGCCACAGCACAGCTCTCTAATTAATTTGCATTTGCGCCGCAAACTTGTTGATTACCAAACACACACACACACATACACACACATTACATACTCGCATATCTGCTGTCAATTAGCCAATCGAGTTAAGATTTATCACATTTTTAAATAGTTTCTGTCCGCTTATCTGTGCACCGAGCACCATCGTGCTGATAGCTTTATTGATGGTCTATCGCCTGGACAAGTAAACGAGGCAATCTAATGCTTAGCCATAAACAAATTGATTTACACTGAGCCACAGCAATTTGTTGAGCTATTAGACTCCCATATCAATATCAAGAGCAGGTCAATTATGCACACAAAGTATGCGGATGTCATTTGTCTAGTCTAATGATTTAATACGATATTGAACAGAAATACTATTGTGGCTCTTAATATAATGCTTTTAGAGTCAGTTCTAGGAGCTGCTTGATGTTAGTTAACAACATTTTTATTTATAGAATGCAACATTTGTGTCACCACATTAAAAATTGCTAGGTTTTCCAGGGTCAGTCAGTAATATTATAATAACTTTTAATATTGCATTCGCATTCTTTATTTATAAGCATATCTGAGAATTTTACTAGAGTACTTAGTCAGAAACGATTAACTGGATCGGACGTAGACTTATAGACAAGAAAATTATAATATCGCAAAAACAATAAAATACTAAATATACAAAAGATAATGAAGTAAAGCAAGAAGATAATAATGTATATAAGAAAGTATTGGAGTAAGAAAACTATGCACAGATACTGCTTTCTCTATCTCCCTCTATCTGCTTCCTTCTCTCTAACTCTTTCTGTCTACATCTACCTGAAGAGATAGAGAAAGGGAATGAGAAAGAGACAGAGAGCGAGAGAGACCGAGAGCGAGAGAGCGAAAGAGAACAACAGATGTGAAATACTAAAGAACCATTTAAGGTATGTGAAAAATGGTGCACAAATCAAGTATTTATCATTTTTGCAATATTATAATAAGAGGACTGCTAATGGCCCGGAAATCATTAAGCCTCATATAAAGTAATTATAATCGAATCGTACGAAAAACTAATTCAAATCCACAAATCAATCAGTATTTATGCACTGAAATGTATTTAAATTATTCTACATGTGCCTATATTTTGTCTGCATTCATTAAATTTGTTTATTATAAATTTTACTGATACTTAAAAAAATAAAAGATTGGCCTCAATTTCAAATATGGGCATGATTTTTGGTAACTAAAGCAGTCTTTGACGAATCATGTATGAATTATTATTATAGTCTAAATTAAAATGAAAGTAAACATTTACTAGGTCTATATGATGAAAACTCTTTTAATGCACTTGTCAATTGGAAGTGCTCAGCCAGTGTTTAATGTGTCTTAGCCCAAATCTAAATTTAATGCATTTTGACATTTTTAATTAACGTAATCTGCGATTTCTCTTCCGCATGTACTTTATAAGAAAGCATATAAAATACCCGTAGTTTGTGCTTAAGCTTACTCCAATATTTCTGCCGTCGATACATACAAATGTTTTTCTTCTTTTTTTTTCAACTAATTAGAAGAACTCTACATCTAGTCCTAAGTCGATGGGGCCACTGCCCACAGACGTCGTCTGCAGACTTTTCGCGTTTTCCTTTTGGCGCAACGGAAGTGACTTTTGTTTTTTTATTTACCGTGAATATTGTGCCGCCGGTTGTTGTTGTTGTTGTTGTTGATGTGTTTAAATAAGCAAAACTTACGGGCGATAAAAATGCTGCAACAACAACAACAGCGACAGCGACAGCAACAGCAACAGCGGGCTGATGGCTTACAAGAAATGACGAAACAGAGAACAGGGCAAAATTGCAAGAAACAGCAGTAGAAGAAAAAGAAAGAAAGCAAGAAACTTGAGCTTGGCGTGTAAACGGTTTTTTTCCTTTAGTTTTACTTCGGTAAAGCTTCTGATGTGGACAGCCGGCGTCGCCGACTGGGTGGCCACCGTGTAAACCCCCTTTCCACTACCCCTGCAGTCAAGCTGACCTCTCTCTCTCTCTCTCTCTGTCGCTCTCTCTTGCTCTATCTGCTGTCTCTTCGGGCGAGTGACGTTGCGTCTCTGCCGCGAGCTGAGGGCGATTCAGTTGCGAGACAAATGGAAATGAAGCGTTTATGCTGCTTTATTGCTGCGATAAGAAAAAATGAGGCATTATTTTGCTGTTGTTTCAAGCAAAGTTTCTGCCTCAACCCCAGCCGCATCCCCGCGTGCTATCCGGCTTACCAGTCGCAATCTTATTTATACGTATTTCTCTATATTTTCATTTCTGCCCGCGGCCACGGAAACGCCGTGATGCGAACTGGCCACAGGTTGAGCTTCGCCCTAGCCGTCCGTCCGTCGTCCTCGGCTTGTGGAATGCGGCAATTTCCTCGGCGGTCTCCGGCCTCTGAAATATTTGCACTGGCCATGAGTGCGCGCTTTTCTTATCCCAGCTGGATATCTGATTCCTGTGGCTGCAGCCCAAAATGATTGCGGCATTTCATTTCCAGCTACCAGCTCCAATTCCAGCTCCAGTGTTGAAGGCGCCAGAATTACTTGCGTTTTAACAGCTTATTTAATGTGAATCAAATCGGGCAGAAAAATAAATTTGATATCCTTCAAACAAAAGCAATGAGCAAGGCAAACTGAATATTTTCGGCGAATATTTAATTCTGACTGAGATAGAATAATTGAAAGAGATTTTAACTATGGTATCGAATCTTAATAATAATTTTTAATGAATGACCCCTTGATACTATCATAGTAAGCCGGAAAACTTTAAAGAATTAAATACGGAAATACTAAATGTATTGCCGTTAAAGCTGAAATTCAATGCAATCCTCATTTCGCATTCGAAGTTCTTAACTTTTAAAGAAATTTCAGAGCCCAAAGCAAATAAATAAGCGCCTTCAATTCTTAAATTCATTATTAATAAAGTTTAGAACCTAAAACTAAATAGCTTTTAGAAGAAGTTTTATGATAAGACAAGATTTATATGAGAGTCTAAAATGTGTTTTCAATGAATTTATGATTTATTCTTTAATCTTATATATCCTGTTTCAAATCTTAACTTATATATGTATATTGTTTGTCAATTCCAATAATAATTTAAAGCACGTGTAGATTTAGATAAGAAATATAAAAATAAGGTTTGTTTTTCAATTTCCAATGGGTATATTATACGCTTAGTTAACGAATAATCAATATTCCGTTGACGGCACAATTCTAATTAGAGGCCTTCCAAATTGTAATTGCCAGCTCTCGGTTGGTCGAACAGGTTTGTTTTGGTTTTTGGATTTTTTCTTTCTCTTTTACACCACTCATGGCTATCATCAGCAATAAACCGTGAACATAAACAGTAGCCGATGCGATCAGACAACTGAAATTCGCTTCTATTCGCCCAATGATCGATCACAAAAGCCCCCACAAAATGTGAGATATATACATGGAGCGTAGCGTGAAGCCAAATGCGATCAAGAAAACCCCATCGAAAAAAAAATCAGAAATATACTACAATATATATGTGAAATACAAATACAAATACAAAATACGAAATTCAAAAGCCAAAGCCGCATCATCAATTATGCTCAACATTGCTCAATGGCAACCCGGCAACAGCAACAACAACAACAGCACAAAGCTGTCAGCGCGCGTTGATCTGTCAAATGCCGCAACCGAAACTGAAAAACCTGGCCCAAAAGAAATGCGGCAGCCGCAGCCGCATCTGTAGCTGTAGCCGTAGCTTTAGCTGGTGGCAACTGCTGCCCGCCACTTGGCGACGCTTTTGTTGCATTTCCACACAAAAATATTGATTAATCACGGAAAGGCAGCCATTGCTGCTGCTGCTGCTGCTGCCATTCATGCCACACACTCTAACTATGAGCGTATTCAATACGTTGCGTCCAGGCGGACTTTGAAACGATCTTAAGCTGATTTTTGGCCTTCAGCTGAGTGTGTCTTTGTCTGCCAAGTACACAATACAAGCACAAGCAGCGCTGATAATTCTTCACTCGCTTTTTTATGAGCTGGCGGCACTTTTTGTACAGCGATCGCCATTGTTACGCGCTCTCCACCTACAACTGCGAAAAGCTGGACAGTTTCTCTTGGCAACACGAAAAGAGAGAGAGAGAGAGAGAGAGAGAGAGAGAGAGAGAGAGAGAGAGAGAGAGAGAGAGAGGGGGAGAGGGAGACATTTGAAAACAGGGGCAATTACTGCTTCTGCTTGTTGTTAGTTTTATATTTTTCGTAATCGCATTTGCTAGAGTCTCATCATTTGCGGCCAGCGTGCAGAATTGTCGTCATTTTCGACCATTAGGAATTAAAACGCAAAGCCTTTGGCAACGTTTTTAAATTGACATCAATTTCGCATGGATGCCTGCATCGGGGCATACTTTAAATTTCATTTTTAATTCGCTTTCAATCTGGCAAACATGCTGAGCATAATCCAGAGCTACCCCGCACAGGGCAGGAGCGAGAGCAAGAGAGATAGAGGGAAAAGGGAAATGTAAATTTCTGCTGAAAAAGTTTCCCTCGCTGATTTTGATTGACAGCTCTTAGCATCCCTGATGGATTTCATATTTGAGCCATGGCTGAGGCAATACACGCAGCGGGCCAAAATGACAGACCGGAGACACAGCCAACGGCATGGGCGGGGATGAAGTTGGAGACGAGCAAGGGGTATGGGGCATGGAGTATGCGGCATGGGGCATGGCCATGAGGCACGGGCTTAGGCGCTGCATAAAGTTTACCAACAGCTTTCATATTTCCCTGACGAGACGAAACGAAATGTTTCTTTCTTTCTTTCTTTTTAGACACATGCGCATCTGTATAAAAAATATATGAAAATAAAATACATAAGCTTTACGAGTATATATATATATACGTACATATATAGCAATACGTAGTTGGGCTGGCCATGTTGAAAGTTTTTCAATTTGAGCCGCTTTAAAGTATTCAACTTGAATCAATGACGATCTGCCATGACTTAATTTTTTTTTTTTCGTATTTGCTGTATTAAAAAAATATGTGAGAAGCCTTTTTTTATAGTAAAACGTTGTGTAAAATTTGTGACCATATTTAAACGGATAACAGTTTTTTATTGTGCCTTTGCCTGGGTTTCCAAATGCTTCCTAATGGTTTTTTGATTTTAACATTTGAGAAAAAAATAAATGGGCTACATTTATAAAATGAATTTAGTTTATTGCATTCGGCTTGATAATGTTTTTATTTTTAATTTCAATATTTGTAAATTTTTAAGAAAATATAGCAAATTATTTTTCTTAAATTAATAATTACTTTTTGAATTAAGATGCTATTCATAAATTACTACGTTTTTATTATTTAGGTCAATCCTGAACGAAGTTCATTCATTTATTTTATTCATTTATTTATTTTGATACGATTTTTGTTTCTGATGAGTATAGGAAAATTATAACTAGACTTGTTGATGACGTCCAAAAATCCAATTGTATGACTTAACACAAAAAAATCGAAAATTTACTAAATTCATTCAATTTGTTTTTTTTTTTTAAGTTTTATATAATTATATTTCGATTGGCATTCCAAATTTTCTAAACTATGGCTTTCCATTCACAGCTAAAAATAAAATTTGATTTTTATATATCTTAAAAGCTGTTTTTAAAAATATTCAACACAATTCACTTTACAGTTTTGAATATGCAATTTTAGCAATGACAATTCAAAAACTAAACATTAATCAACAATTTTCACACCTACCGCGCACTGCAGTCGACAGCAACAACAATAATAGCTAGGAGGAGGGTCCTACAGTTTAGATAAACAATCCACCATTCACATAGTTTTGTTATCATTGTCGTTGTTGTCGTTGTTGTCGCTGCTGTTGTTGTTGTTGTGACTGCTCTGTAAATGTTCTGTTTGTTGACATTTGCTGGTCATGAAAAGTCATTAAATATATTTCTCTAATTTATCTTTGAGACTGGCAGCTCGGTAAAAGCATTCGAGTTAAGAAACGCCCCGCAAACTGTATATACTTGATAATCGTTATACTTTTCAGCTCCTGCTGTAGTTGTTGTTGTTGCTTTGTTACTTTTGCTGTTTGCAACAACCCTTTCGTCCAGGCTAATTAAATCTAATCCAGGCTGAAAGGCTTGGCCAGCAGGAAGCGCTGCACACTTTTCGCATGAATGTCAATCAAGCCCACAATTAAATGATTGAAGACATTCATCTGGGCCCGAGCTTGGCCTTTGTCTCCGCCTGCCAGGCCAGGCAGCTAGGCAGCTAATCAGCAGCCACTCCAGAGTCGAGCACCCCGTAGTGAGCCACTCAACCACTCATTCAACTGAGGATTGGGCAGCAACAAGCTTCAAGCCACGTTGGACTTGAATGGCCAATAAAATAGATAAGCGCTACTGTGGCTCCAGTTTAAAATGCCACGTAGATTCTTCTTCTTCTTTTTTCTTGTTTTTTTTTTTTGTAGTTTTGCAGACGCATAGCAAATAGATACAGATACAAAATATTTTCATGAGAAATTGACTTTTTCTACTGCCATCGTCGTCGTCGTCGCCGTCTTCGTCGTCATCGCCTTCTTTTCCGTCTCGTCTCTGTCGTTGTCTTCCTTGGCTGGAAATGATTAATGATGCAGCTCTGCGCATTCGTACGTTTGTCGTCCCACACCAGACCTCCAATTCCAGCTCCAGCTCCAGCTCTGCTTTTCTGTAAGTGTATCTGTATCTGTATCTCTCTCTCTCTTTGTCTATGTAGCTGTATGTCTTTTGTTGTCAGCCTGAGCATTTTTACTGCATTGCATTGCAGCATTTGGCATTCGAGGTAGCTGAAGCTGAAACTCAAGCCAAGAAGCCGTCCATATAAGCTGCACATCCGTACGCCCTCTCCGTCGCGTCATCAGTTGCTCTTTTGATTGAATTTGTCATGGCCCCGGCCTTACCCACACATTCTCTCATAAGTACTTTCAGCCTGGCCCTTTAAAGTTTTGCAACCACAAACTTGAACATAACTCAAGCCACAGAATGTTGCTTCGCCTGCGTCTATGCTATGCTCCCCTTGCCCCGTGTAGCTAGCCAGAATATTTTACAAGATAAATTGAGGTCATTTTTTTGGTGTCCACCTTTGGTCGTCTTGTTTGTTCTTTGCTGGCGACTCGCAAAGGTCCTGCCACAAATTGTGTCCACCTTGTTGACCGCTGTCCCATTCATGTGTCCACAAATGTTCCTAATGTGCATCCTTATGGACTAACACGTGTAAAGTGGTCAAAAGCCCTAAGCCCAGAGGCCAAGCCCCAGCGTACTTGGCCACAAGTTGCCAAACGCAAAGGCAAAGGCTGTGGAGGCTTGCCTCGTAAAAAAGGCACATTCTTTGCCATGCCAGGGGCGTGGAACATGATTTAAATGAGATAAATACACTGGGCATAAGATAGAGGTCAATTTTCTTCTTTTCTTATTTTATTTTTTATTATTAATCATATTTAATTGTGTTTATACGCGTCTCCAGACCAATATATAAACCTATATAACTGTCAATATCTGTGTAATATAAATTATTTATTCTCAACTCGACAGATTATAATTAAATAAATAAACGCAAGCAAAAGAAATAAAAATTGTTTTGCTTTTTAATAACAACAGAAAATAATATAATAAAATAAAATATAAATATATATCTAATAAATTTCTCAAGTTCAAAAGTTACAGTTTTTTGCTTTTATTTACATTTTGCTTATTTCTAATTAATTTTTATATTTGTATCATTTTTTTTTATGTATATTTTAATATTTTTCTTTTAATAATATTAGTTTAATTTTATATTTTTTATTTTGTTTATGTTTCATTTTATTTTCTATTATTTTTTTTTTATATTTTATTTCATTTACACTTTATTTTATTTATATTCGTCTTAGCTCTCATTTTCTCAACATTTCAAGGCTTAGAGAACGGCAAGGTCTAACATATTTTCTAAATTATTTAAATGTACATACAATATTTTTTAAATACTTTATTTTTTATACATATTTTTAATTACTTTATACATATATAAAAAAGTGCTCCTCATCTTTACTATAATTGTTAAAATCCTGTGCAGAGCTGTCAAATTCTTACCTAACTTTTGTGAGCTGTTCAGCCTCATTACAATCAGCCACAATGTTGAATTTCTCACAGTGTATAAATTTTAATAAGCAATGAACAAGTTGCAAGTTCCGTGAGCTACCTTTCGCTTCGGTTGCAAACATTTTGCAATTGTTGGCGAAATTTACGCTCATTTTAATTTCGGGCTGCACTTGGGGCAGCAGATGCGTGGAGTGTGGCCATTTCTATTTTTTTTCCTTTTTTTTTTGCTGTTTGCCTAACCAAAATGCAGACATAAATTTTCACATAGCAGGCGGGTGCGAGAAAAGAAAAAAAGAGAAAAGGTCAAACCAGTGAGTGCGAGAGAGAGAGAGAGAGGGAGAGCGAGTGCGTTTAAGTGTTAACATGTAAATTATGCTCGGGGCGATGTTAATAAGTGTATTTCAAGTGCTGTAAATCACGAGTAGCACTTCCGAATTGCAAATTAATATTTCGCAGCCATATATACGCATGCATATACATATGCACATAGGTTAGTGCTTTACAACAGAAATCTTTTTGGCTAGGCCCAGCTGGGCCAAGTGCGGCCAAGTGCTGCCGCTGCTGCTGCTGCTGCACAAAGTATCCGACGTAGTTGCTGATAAGTTTCGTTACGTTTTGACTTTTCCGGCATTTCATCCATGCTGATGACATTTCCAATGCAACGATCCCCAATTCCCACCCACCTCGCCCTCGCCCTCGTCCACGCCCACGCCAAAAATTCATTTTGTAATTTTCAGATACCTTGAATGCCCTAGCCAGCTGTCGTCGAGCTGGTTCGCCTGCTGGGTTTTCATTTTGACCAGGCTGCAGAAATTGCAACCAACTTGCTTTCCATTTGCTACCAACTCCTTCTCCTCCTGGCTGTGCGTGTGTATGTGTGCCGTATTCTCTCTCTGTGTATGTGTGTGCACGGTTCGGTTTAGAAAATTATCTTTCTGCTCGTCGTCGCCAAAAAGGAAATCATATTTTCTGCTTTTGTGCACTTTACTTTTCAGTTTCGTCGGTCGCCCGCCTCCCCGCCTGCCAGTCGCCCCATCTCTATCACACCCTCTCGCTTGGCCTCTCGTTCTCGCCGCCTGTTTGCCTTTGACTCGTAAACAGTTTGGTTGCAACTTTTGTGCGAAATTTATGCTTCTCGCACCGAATACCCTCTCATTTCTGGGCACTTTTCGCAAGTACTCGTAGCATGCGACTTGCTGCCACACCCACACCCACAGCCACAGGCCTGCCCTTCTATGCGAGGAAATGGGTTGTGTGTGTGTGGGTGTGTGTGTGCGGCATCCAGGTGGTGTTTATGGCATCCGCTTTCGGCAGTATTGATGAAGGAACTCGCATCTGTAATTCAATCAGTGTCTATGTCTGGCTGCTGCTGCCATTTGGCTGGCTATGGAGACCGAGCTTCGTTCGACTGGAAATTCACGTGCAAACATTTTCCATTTTCCATTTACATCGCATCAATGCAAATAAGGCGTACAAATATCAAAATGCTCATTTTACCCATCATATCATATGCGAATATTTTATTTTTCTTACACCTTTTTAACGTAGCTATACGAAATAGAAGAATTCGCTACGACTTTTGACTTTTGTTTTTATAACTTTTGGCATTTGCACTATCGTTAGATGGAACTTTTTTCAAGTGATGTGATATAAGATAGTAAATATATTCAAATTGACGCAGCTTTTCTCTATCAAGTGACCATGGACTAATACAATTTAAAAGAAAATCAGATTTGAAAAGTTTATTTTAATATTCTAGCAAAACTCGGCCTCTTCCGTTTGTCATTTATTTTAAACATAATTCATTTATTTTATTACTTGTATAACTTTATTCGAAGAGATGAGCTTAAATATGAAAATAATACCCACACATATTTGATTGATCCAGTCATTCTTGTAGTTAGATAATATATAAATATAAATAATATTAAATTTCTTTAGTTATACTTTCTTTCTTATGATCAATTTTTTTATTATTTAACTCACAGTTTGTATAAGAATAAGAAATACTTAAATTAAAGGCAAGAAAAGCTTTATCTAAATACGAAACTAGGCAGATATTGAGAAGAGTAAACATCTTACAATATCCATTGCTCTTCACATGCATATAACACCTAGCCAGATATTTAAATGAATCTAACGAAGAGATGAGCAGGCTGGGTGAGCTGCAAGAAGATGCTGTAGAGACAGTAGCCAAACTACTTGAAGTGTCGCTACGTGCCGCCTTGTGGCAATGCTTCACGCGCCTTACGGATTGATTGATTAGATTTTTGTTAATTACTTAACGCTTGAGACCGAGCCAGAGAGATGCGCATTGTGAGAGTGTGGAAGGTGCTCGCGAGGCGCGACGACAAAACTTTGCTGCCGCGCTGCGTTACCCGCATTTCGTGGCAGCCACATTAACATCAGCTGCAGCCGCACCGAGGGCGAGGCGACAGACAGGAAGCGCTTGCCGCATAGTTGCCACAGCTTCGAATTAGTTATGGCCGGTGACGAGCTGATGGATTGATCACATAGAATCACAATTGCAATCGCAGTCACAGTCAGTCCAGGAGCAGGAGCAGGAGCAGCAGCAGCAGGAGCAGGAGCAGTTGCAGCAAATCCTCAATACTTCAAGTTGTCGCACACGATTCCTGTCAGTCCTTGTTGTTGTTGTTGTTGTCGTTGTTGCTTCCGTAGTTGGTTACGCCCCGAACTTGTACGCAAAGTCGAAGCGTTTGCAATTTGCTAGTAGAAGGCGCTCCGCTATCCACGTAGAGCCACGTTCAAATTCACATTTACCCACGGACTCAAACCAGAATATGCAATTTTCAATTGCAGCTGAATTCGTTCCAGAAAACGGCCTGCCCCGACGTCTGCGCACCGCGTACACAAACACGCAGCTGCTGGAGCTGGAGAAGGAATTCCATTTCAATAAATATTTATGCCGCCCAAGAAGAATTGAAATAGCTGCCAGCCTGGATCTGACCGAGCGACAGGTGAGTGCCAACTCTTTGCCTTGCAACCCCCCGCTCTCCTGTCCCAAATGCAACGCGATTGCTCTGCCCGCTTCCGTCTGCCATTTCTTACTCAATTTATTTCAATGCTCAGCTTGAAGGTCTGGCACTCAGTCCGTCTGTCAGCCCTCCACCTGCTCTCTTAAAGGTGCAAAAATTCCATTATTTGTGATGAATTACACTACGCCAAGGTTGACAGTGGCTGAGTTCCGCACACGTTCGTCGCGGCTGAAGTCTTTTCTTCGTTTTAATTGCCCTCTTTCACACCTCGCTTCAACTGACATTATGTAATGCAATGCATTTCGTATGGCTGGCCATTTGTCTATTCCAGGTCAAAGTTTGGTTTCAAAATCGTCGCATGAAGCACAAGAGGCAAACGCTGTCGAAGACCGACGACGAGGACAACAAGGACAGCCTCAAAGGTGACGATGATCAGTCCGATAGCAGTGAGTGCAAAGTTCATTTCAAATTTGTATTTAAAAATATCTGCTTTAATTAACTAAAACAGAGTCGATAGAGACTGAATAAACTTTAGTTTTACTAAATACAAAAATATTCATTTCTTATCGAATCGAATCAAATTTCAATATGAAAAGAGGCTAAAGTGAAGGAAATATTAGTTGAGACTAGGAAATTAACTAATGTGAATAGGAAATAATCACACTTATTAATGTATGTAAAATTATTGTAGATCTATAAATTAAAATACAGATTCTGAGATCTGAGATCTTAAAGCTTAAAAAAGTCTGCTGAAAAAGTTCTCAGAGTTTTAGTCTAAATACTCAATACATACATATATGGTAGCTCAGAGCAAATCCCAAAACTGGAGAAAAAACGGAGAATTGTTTATTGAAATATGTAGTTACGTTGTCCCAGTGCAAATTTTTGATAGAGCTCCCTAAATAGTTTATAATTTTTATCAATAATAGTTTTCACTAAAGTTTGCTTAAGATATTGTAATTCCATATGAATTTCTATAATAGTATTATTTCAAATTTCGATATATATATATTTGCATGCCAAATCATGATAATCTTCTGAAGATATGGAAATTTGTTTTATATTTGGGGCATCTTAAAGACCTGATCAAATGACATAGAATTCTTATTGTATTCCCAACTTAAACGAATCACTCACTAACCACTCTGCCGTGAAGCACTCGGCTGGGTTTAGCGGGTCACTTTTACTTTTTGAGACTGATTACGCAAAGAAGAAGAGTAGAATATGCTGTAGCTTATCAATCACTGTCAGCTGGAGGAGGGCTCAACTTTAGCGAGAGCTGCGAGCTGAGAGAGTTTCCCCGTCGCCTCACGCGACTTTGAGCTAACCCTTTTGCGGATATCGCTTTAGTGGTTCGAGCTGGCTCTTTCTTTTGATTCTTATTCTTATTCTTATTTTTAGTTTTGTTTTATTTTTATTTATTTTTTTTTTCTTTGTATTTTTTGTATTTTGGTTTGGTTTTCTTTATAAAAACATATCATCAATTTGCGCACTTCAAACCAAACTTATTTACTTATTGGTTCACACGAAACGCAGATTCCAATTCGAAGAAGTCGTGTCAAGGCTGCGAGCTGCCCTCCGACGATATACCCGACTCCACGTCCAATTCCCGAGGACACAACAACAATACGCCCAGCGCCACGAACAATAATCCGAGCGCCGGCAGTCGTAAGTAGTTTGCAGAGCAGCAGCTCTCCTTCAGCAAAGGGATCCTAGACTAAACTTAATTGATGCTTAAATACAGTTACTCCCAATTCATCGCTGGAAACAGGAATCTCGTCCAATCTGCTGGGCAGCAGCACCGTCTCCGCTTCGAACGTCATCAGCGCCGACTCCAGCGTTGCGTCCAGCGTTAGCCTGGACGAGGACATCGATGAAAGTCCCATTAAGGTTAAGAAAAAAGACGACGGTCACAGCCAGGTGAGTGTTTAACTCGATCCGCATCTTAAGTTTATCCATGTGTATGTATGTATATTCTACGTATTAGGTTATCAAAAAGGAGGCCGTTTCCACCTCATCGAAGGCCTCGCCATTTGGCTATGATGCGGGCCCTAGTTTGGCCAGTTTTCGCCGTGATCCAGACGCCGCCGCCGCCGCCGCCGCCTCCAACACGCCGGCAATCAAGGCTGGCGGCAAGAAACGATATCAGAGCTCCAATGCGAATGCCATTTCAATTGCCGTTGCCTCTCCGCTGGGCGAGAACAACGGCGCATCTGTGCCGGCGGCTTATTTCCCAAACGCTGGATACTATTCCAGCCCTAATCCAAATCCAAATACGAAAAATTTGCAGGCGCCGCAGCAGATGCCGCAGGACTATTACGGGAAATACGATATTGAATTCGCCGCCTCGCCGCACCACAACCCGCACAAGCAGCCACAGCAACAGCAGCAGCAGCAACCGCTGCACGGCGAATATCTAAGTCCAAAGCCAAACAGCAATGCGGCCAATGTCAATTTCCATCAGAATAATCAACAACAACACCAGCACGAACAGTTCTACTACAACTATAACGACACCAATGGCGGCAGCGCGTACATGAACCACCAACAACACCAACAGCAGCATCATCCAATTGGTGACTTTGAGGCGCCACCTATTAACGGACCGAGCAACTTTTATGATCCTAAGTCACAGACGGGTGGCGCTTACTACGACAACATGAATTTTCAACACCAACATCAGTCGGTGGTCTTTCAACAACAGCCGCAGCAGCCGCAGCAACACCCGCAGCAAGGCCCTCTCAATCAACAGCAGTAAGTCGCCATTCAACGTTACAGCTAAATTATTCTCTAGGTGACAGACTATCAACTTTAGAGATACACAATCACTTACAATTCGTTTATAAGTTATCTTGTTTCTTAAACGCCCTTTTGTGACATGCGACCATTTAGTGGTGTACAGAACCACTTTACGAAATTCGTCTAGCATTTCATATATTGCCCAACTCTTATCGACTGCATTTCGATAGTACCAGTTAGTGACGTTGAGAGCCAACCAGACAAATTCGTTCAAGCGGCGTGTTAGTGAAGTATTAAACCGCTGAGCAATGCTCAACGTGTAAAGACCTGACGCCATCTAGTGTTCAATAAATTTCCATAGCTATCGCTTGCCACCACAAATATCGCCATGAAATGGCATCGTTAGTGCAGTCACTAATGTTACGATCAATTTGGTCGAGCGGCCCAGCTCAAAATAAATAAGCAATATTTAACAATAGATAAGGAATATGGCTGCCTGTAAATTACAGAGCCATTTAAAGTAGCTCCACACATGACGAAATTCAAGAGGAATATTTTCAAAGCCCCAAATTGAACGATACCGCCAATTAAATAACGAATTTGAATTACACTATGGTTGATAAGCAAACTAACAAATTGTAGCCTTTTGCTGCACATTGGACGTAGCCTTGCTTCGTAATTCGTTTCGCATTTAGCGAAAGATGTCTGCAATATTGTTGAAATGTACAAATTAATACTTTCAGGCACATGCACCACATTGGAGCTGGGGAAACGTATAGCGCGCTTGGCCTGCAAATGGAGAACTGCGACGGATACAACAACTTTGCCGGTGGCTACTATGACCCAGCTGCGGGTCAGCAACAACCACCAGCTCCGCCCACACACAGCCACCCAGTGCCGCATCCACACGCCAATCCCCACCACCCGCATCACCAGATGCAGGCACAGGCTCATCCACATATACATACACACCACAATCCAGCCACTGCAGCTGCTGCTGTTCACGTAGTCGGTGCTCCGCCTCTGCCCGCCAATCATCTCCACAATTCAAACACAAATTTTGGCGGACAACTGCAGGCGTTTGCCAACACTGGCGGCAACTCAGGTGTTGGCGGTGCAGCCGTCATCAGCGGGCTGGAGAACTCGAACAGCTCGTCGGACTTCAATTTTCTGAGCAATTTGGCCAATGATTTTGCTCCAGAGTACTATCAGTTAAGTTAGTTCTGATAATCCAGATTGTAAATACTAAACTGCAATCGATGTAGTCGAATTTTTACTTTGTAATCTCCAAGCTCTCAGCTCTCACTTTGTCGTAGCTCACATACATATCTGTAAATATGTTCGTATGTCTGTCCCAATGCTAGATCTATATATGTATATGTGTATGTAAGTAGCTAGAGTGATATATATATGGATATGCCTATGTGTACACATATATATATATATATTCTAGGCTCGGTAATCTAGTTCACTGCAGCTCTCAAAAATAAAAGTGTGGCTTAAAGCCCGCGTTAAAGGAAAATTCTCTCCGTTCAACAAGAAATTTAAAAAATTAAGAAAACTAAAAACAAAATTGTAAATAGCTAGTAAAAATTAAATGTAACTTTCCACCAGCCCTAATCAAAAATAATTCAGATATACTATATAAGCATATACACCATATAAACCTATCTACAAAATCTTTCACAAATTGTGTTTTGTAAATAGATATTGGAGTGTAGATCAAATCGAATATTGTGAAATTTTTCAATTGAATTTCAATCTGAATTTGTGATTCAAATACAAATTTCCAATTGTATTCGAATGAATATTAATTTTAATTAAATGTGAGTAATGTTTGTATGTTGTTCCCCGATTCCCAAATACAATTTAACTTGAAAGACATTTTAGACACTAAATGAATGAATGAATGAAATAAATAAATAAATATTATCAAATAAATCGTATTTTCTTTGCTAAAAATATTTCAGAAAAAGGTAAGACAAACGCTGCACCAATTAAAATTGTGCATATATGTTTTTAAATTGGTTTTCCTACGCTTAAGATATTGAAAATAAAAATACAAATGTGCATTCTTTGAATTAGACTCGTGATTTTTATATGATGTACGATTCAGAGTCACATGAGGTTATTTGTATATATGCATGTATGTAAGATGACAATGTTTCTCTATTTCAATTTGAGATCTTTGTAAACATTTCACTTGAATCTAAGCAAAAGTTCACAATGCCCGTAGCAACATGTTGCACCAGCTTGGCAACTAACTATTCATCAGCTGTTAAACGCGAGTCGCGACGAACAGCTGCTGTTGTAATGCGTAGCAATTGTTGCATCAGCCAAACCGGTAAAGCGAACTTACTCTCTTGCCACAGCTCTCTCTCTCTCTCTCTGCTCTCACGCGACCCAGCATCTGACGACTGTGCACTCTACAAACATTTTACGCATCATAGATGAATGAACAGAACAATTTTAAAATTAAATTCACTCATTTATCAAATGAGTATTGTGCCTTAAATGCCCGCTGATAAGCTCTCACATATGTATGTATGTATGTACGTTTGCGAATTCAGTAAGCTTTTATGAGTGCGTGTATGTACTTTCATATATGTACATATGTTTTCTATACATACATACATACTTGTATTCTTGTGTATGTACAATGTACATACACATATGTATGTGTGTGAATGTGTATACAGACTTATGCAAATACGTATATTCAGACAACAAGATTACGCCGAAATTTACTACACTTACACACATTCGGTAGGCAGTAACCGCTGTAGCTATTAATTTAGTTGTTATTTCTTAAAAATTTTGAACTACTATAAGTAAATATATAATACATATACATGTACATGTTTATACTATATAATATAAATGGTGATTCATACATATTTAACTGACTGTGGAAAATTAATAATAGATTTAATGAAAGAAGTTTGTATATATTTCTGTACAATTCAACGGCAATTTAAAAGTCTAAAAGTTCCTCAAACATTTGCAAAACTATTGAAATTCAAACTGCTTCACATGTCGCTATTTAATGGAAAAGAGAATCCAATTAGTTAACAACCTCACTAAGTAGGAGCTGCAGTAGTTGCTAAGGCTAAAAATAAAAGTTATGTACGGAAGAATCTTAGCATAAATAAAATTGAGTTTTGGGGGCACGGCAATCGAACAGCCAGCTGAGAGTCAACACATAGAAGGCGGGATGGAGAAGGTGTATGGCATAGGATAGCATGGGATTCGACGACTGATGGCAGCGAACTTTTTATCAGCAGCAAAGTTGCTTACGTACATGCATACGTAGGTTGAATGAGTCCAGCGACTGGTTGACTCGATTGGCATCCGTTAGTAACAAAACTTTAGCCGTCGTGAACAGAGCAAATTTTATATCGTATCGCAAGTCGAGTCGTGAATTCAGTGAGCTTTTAGCAAAAACAACAGCGAACGTATTAAAAAGCTTTGCAAATCTGCGAAAATTCGTGAAATTGCTTAAAAAGTGTTTCAAACACGGATTTATGGAAAACTAGTTTCATTTCCATTGATACTTCGGTTACGGTCTTAATGGCATCTGCAAGTGAACTTTCATATAAAGATATTTTATTCATAGAATAATAATTTATTTCCAATTTGTTAATAAAAGTGAGCCAAGAGCGAAAAGTGCTGAAAAACAAAGAATACGCAAATTAAAAACTACTTTAAATATTATTTGATATTCATAGTTGTACACGAGTGTTGTATACATACATACATACATATATAGATAAGAGAATATCTCTTTGATAAGTTTTACGTGCGATTCAATTAACTGATTTCAATTTATCGGCGGATCGCCCAAGTATTATGTTTGTCGTTCCTACTATTGCTAACACAAAAACAACGACAAGAACCACAACAACAAGAGGCGTCAACGCGATAATCAACCATAACAAGGGACGCTACAACGTCATGCAACATTCGCCTGTCGTTGTCTTTATGTCTATGCAACATTTGGGGCAGCAAGTTCCCATGCTCAACAATTTGATGTGTATGCGTATGCGTATGCGTGGATGGCATCATAACATTAACTACAATAAGTATCTATTGGCTAAGACCATCACGGGCAATCCCACGCCTAATAAGACTCTACTAAAGCGTTCCAAGAATTTGCGAAAGAAGCGTGACATTAATATTCGTCGCAGAATTTGTTGCCGAGGTTTTCGGTTTTGAGCCACACTTAGAGAAATTAATTCAACACAAAAGTAAAGGAAAATTGTTGCATCGGAACTTGCTTGCCACACGCGGCGGCATCGAAATGAGCGGTAAGTAGATTGACGATCCTCCGTCCTAGAGACGAGCCCACTTATGATAATGTCGCTGACATTCGATGACCTTAAACATAGTTTATTTTATATACCATGTTTACTCAATGCTATGAAGGCACCCACAGTATCACACAATCAGTCATTAATGCTCACACGCACATGTGCACACAGCACATATGTATGTACATGCTTACATACATACATATGTACATGTGCTACACGTGCCTTTATGTTGAATCTCTTCATACCCTACGCGCTTGCAGCATATATGAACTATCGCTCAGTTGAGCACCCTACATTTTAGTACTTGAATAGGCTTTGTGTAAGGATCCAAGTACATACATAGATATGTATGTATGTATGTAATACATGTAGACCATGTATTCATGTACGTAGTTATCAAAATAAACACATAATACTACAAAGATAAGTTCACACATTATAAAATGGCCCTATCTATGATATATTCCTTCACATGTACATACATACCTATGTGTGTATGCATGTGTGTATATACCGACAGACTAAGTGTTACGTGAAAGTTTTTTATTGACGTGGCCCTTGGCACAGAAATGTGTGCAATCATCGCGGCTAGCAAATTTTCAAAACTGATTTCAGCAACAAGTTTGGTCATTGTTAATTATTTGATTGCTTCTTCTTGACATGTACGTTTGTATTCCGATCTCGTGCCATTCAGTGCCACTCTGAGTTCAGTGCCTAATAGCGACGTCAGGTACACACATACATACATACATACATGCACAAGTATATCTGTTATGTATGTACATGCTTTATAAAATAATATAAGGTGTTTAACCATTTCCATTTCCACGAATTCTGCGCACTTTTTTGCCAAAGAGACCATACAAGTTGTTTTTGTTTTTCGAAGCTTTCAACATCAGTCCCCTCACTAACCTATCCCTCAAAGTCAATATTACCTACATCACATGCACCCAGGAGCTTTTCAGTTTCTGCGTCGGCAGCATGACTCATGTGTTTTTTAATTGTCGCCACAATTCAATACAATACATTCGCACTCGCACGCTTTCACATCTGTGAAGCATGTGTAGGTGTGTGAGTTATGAAAGCTCTGAAATTCTGAGAACTGGTGGACAAGCTTTTATCTTTACACCGACGTGTACACACATCGAAAGAGTTGTTCGCTAATGCCAGCTCACAAAAGCTTTGCTGCCATATGCAAGTGAGAGCAAAACACCAAAATTTAAAAATCCCAACGTATTTTTAAATGTAAACTCATAACTTAATTTGGCTTAAGACTTTTTTTATTGGTACATTGTATGCCATGAAGCCACTTTTAGTTAGCGGAATTCAATTTTGAATTGTCTCTTTGCATACAGTAAGAAATCTTTGTTTGAACCTTCATTTCTTATTGACAATTGTACATTTTATGAGTCTAAAACTCGCATCCATATTTATCAATTATTATATTGCTTACACATTTAAATAAAAATGTAAATTTTATGTATGCAATAATTTAACCTATTATATGTACATATAAATAAGTTCCTATGTGTAATAATAAAATGAATTGCTAGCCGGCCGGTGCACTTGTTTATTTTGCATACATAGGTATATATACATACATACATATCCATACATTAACCCACACATGTTGCGACACTGTTGAATAGTCAACAGGTTGGTGCTCGTAAGTGAGAGTCAAAGTAACGCTGTGACGTCACGTCAAGAGAAACACGTTTTCTCGATTTTTGTACTTATTTTTTATAGTATTAGGCCTGTAAAGTTAGTTAGTTATTCAATCTTACATTACAATATTTAGAATGTCTACAATTTGCTATTTAATTTCTGGAGTAAAATTTGCAATACTTAATTTAACCATTTGTAATGACGTAACATTTAATATGTTGCTCTCGAGGCAGAACCTTATGCGGGCTTTGAGAGAGAAAGAGAGCTGTGCATAACAAAGCTTTCGCTGAGCGCTCTCAAGAGTATCTGTGGAACAAGCTCTTTCGCATACACTCGCAGCCAGTTATCTGCCTATGGCAAACTGGTTTATTGCAGAGCTTTTTGAATTTCACAACGAAACTAAATTCGTCAGATTACACTTCGTGCATTTTGTAGGTCTTTTCTGCCTCGACTGGCTGAATTCGCGGCGATCCGTCCGTTCAATACCAAGTGAATACTACAAGCAAGCAGTTGAGTCACACTCAGCTCTGTTTTTTATTGGATGTGAGGTGTAAAATATAAATAAAGCGCATATACATCTAATATTTCGGTGTATATTCCTACATAAGGATAACAGATTTTTAAAGAATTGTTGCTGTTCTACGTAGAACAACAACTGCGTATTTGTTAAAGTACATTTATAAAAGCAACGGCAACGCGCGTTGAGTCAATCAGGAGGTGGTTCAAAAAACCACCCAATAAACTGCGTCGCTAAAAAAAACCAAGTGAATTTTTCGGTCAGGTCTTTAACAGCCGGCCAACAGTCCTTGAAGACACATATTATAAATTTATGTAAGTATTATTATAGGGTTTTCGTATATGAATGGACTTTCTTATACTATATATCGAAAGCTCGTAGTGTTTAATTTGTTTTTTTTTTTTTTCGCCGGCCGCCATATTGAATTAAGTGCTAGCAACAATTACAGGCAGCGCATATGCATGTATATATGTATGTACACACACACACACACACACACACACACACACACACACACACACACACACACACACACACACACACACACACACACACACACACACACACACACACACACACACACACACACACACACACACACACACACACACACACACACACACACACACACACACACACACACACACACACACACACACACACACACACACACACACACACACACACACACACATACATACATACATACATACATACATATGTATGTAGAAATGTGCATAGTAATTTACATTCATATGCACATGTTTACATTCGTACATATGTGTTTACATAAAAATATATAATCATATACAAAGAAATATACCAGGAAATACTTAATAATAATGAAAATATACATATATGTACATATGTATGTACATGTACATACATAAAAGCATACATATGTACATAAATACTGTTGATAGATAAATATGCAATATGCACACATGACAATGGATACAGTGGCTATAGCATAGTTAGGAGCTGATGACTCACACTTAGCAGACATACGCACACACCCACACATGTCAGGCGGGGATTTTTTTCTTCTTTTTCGTGGCTATAATTACTGACATACATATATTTTGTTGTACGTGGATATTTGACAAGGGGTTTGAAGAGTAATAATTTAGTAAAGCACACGCTATAAATGTCTATATGTGTATTAGTACGTGGTGTTTTTCCAGCAATTAGTAATTGTTTTTCGCTGTTGTCTGGCGCACGATTTGATATGGCAAAAAGATTGCGATATGGCCCATTATCTGAAGCACGCAGGTCTTACAACGAGTTTGCGTATGTATGTGCGCGCATATGTACATATATGTATATTTATCTAAATGTCGCCCGCTATATAATTGTCTTTACATCGCCAGCACCCCTCGATCGCGGGTAACCAACAACTGATTAGGCGACAGGCCCCACTGCGAACTGGTTTCTGTTGTTGTTCTTGCTGCCGGTGGCGAACTTTTTTTTGTTTTTGTTTTGCTGGTTCAAAGCACTGTTGTGAAATTAAATTCGCAGCTTTTGCTTTTTGCTATCTTCTGCCGCTACAAAAAAGCTTTGCTGCCTACCATGCCCTTTTAGGGCGTATCGAATAGAAAAGACTTACATACATAGCTAATGCCTACTTAATTTTCTATCAATTAACTTGTGGATTACATAGCCCATACGCAAAATTTTCTTTGGAAACGAATAAGTGATGCAAGATGGCCAAAAATTAAAAATTTAAATTTGCAGATTTATTAACTAATATTTTAACAACAAATTAGAAAACAAGTAATATCAATATTTGGCTTAGCATAAAAGTTATAACTAAAAACCATAAAAAACGCGTTTTTCCCTCCATTAAAGTCTTCGTACACTCAACCTATATGCTTACATCCATATGTACATCTATATGTATACATATCCCACATGTAGATGTAGAATTATGCATATGTATAGATAGATATATATGTATATACACTTGTTGATATTTATTTAACCTTTACAATAATACAAATTATTCTTAATTTTTTTTTTCAGTCTAAGAGGAAGTTGTGTCGACGACTCTTTTAGAGCTTGTTTAGAGTTTCCCTAACAATTTCATTGTTCCTCTCTAACGGTCAATTAAAAGTGAGTATACAAAGTCCTTTTGTTTTTTAGTTGTAAGCATCATTCTTGCTTGATTGAAATAACAATCGCCAATTAGTTTGTAAGATTGTTTTATGAAAAGAGGAGAAATCCCAACAAAAAAGGAGTAAATCCAAAAAAAAGGAGCAATTCCAAAAAAAGGAGTAATCCATAAAAAAGGAGTAATTCCAAAAAAAGGAGTAATCCATAAAAAAGGAGTAATTCCATAAAAAAATAAAATTAAAAAAAAAAACAAAAAAGGAGTAATTCCAAAAAAAAAGTAAAAAAGTGTATAAAAAATATGTATATAAAAAGGAAAACATGGAAAAAAGGCAAAGGAAAAAAGGAAAATATCACTAACGAGCATGAGCCAAAAAAGAAATAAAAAACCATCCACTCACACATCTCAATCATTCACGGTATGAATCCTGCTAAAATAAATAGATCTGTTATAACACTCAATAGTTGGAGATATCAAGGCAACAATTATTTTTGTTAATATGTTGATGTCTCTGACCTATTGATAATATACCCATGATTTGGGGTAACATTCAAACCTACACAACATTTCGCATATTCCACAAAAGATGTGGCGCGAACCCTAACTAAGGATCGTGCTTCACAACGTCGTCGTTCTGTGTAATAACAAAATCTTTTTTCTTTTGTCTATTTTCTTTCACATAAAAACAAAAAAAAAACTCTAAAATGTGCTTGCTCCACTCATCGCCATATCCTGAAATATTTATAAAAATTTTTACAAATTCTGAAATTTGTATTAATTTTGAAATCCTGTCGAACCGAAACCTGAAATACGAACCGTTCACCAATAAAAACATAAACATTAAACGAAATCATCAAATTGAATTGAAATTGTGGCAATTGCATCAAGCAGCCCCGTTCAAAATGGCATTCAGCGTCGAAATCCAAGCCAGCCAAAATAGGCCACAGAGCGAATCAAACAACAGCATCGAGCATACCAAGATCAACACCAGCAACGACTGTCAAAACAACTTATCCGATTGTACTTACGGCACCAGCTCAAGCAGCAACCAAACGGAATACCGAAAATCCCAAAGATATAATATTGATGATCCAGGAGCCAGCACGAGTACAGGCAACAACATACGAGGCACAGGAACAGCATCGAAACTCAGCAGCAAGTGGCGAGAGAATCTACTCATCCAATTGCAACTGCTCGCAGAAGAGAACCGATCAAATAGTGCCTACGAGGGATTCGCCTATGTTGACGTCAACAAATTCAACAACGATACCAATTGTTATAAACACACAGCCCAATCCAAGAATTATACTGCTCAAGGTGCCCACGCACACCAGCAGCAACAGCAGCAACAGCAGCAGCAGCAACAACAGGACAGAGCAGAGCGCGCCTCGAACTCGTCTTATCAGAATACCCTTTTTACCAGGGTCGGTACCAACAACGGATTCTCTGAACGCTGCATTGCCTTCGGCGAGATCTTCAGTAAACTTTACAACTTCGGCGACAGCATCCCGTATCGTGAAGCCAATATCCCGTATCCCGTTGACTGGGACAATATACCCACAAGAACCGAGCTCGAGTTGCTCAGTTTCGCAAGTAAACCAGGTCGCGAACGACCAAGTGGTAAATCCACCGGCTGTGGAAACGGTGAAGCAAACGGTCCCGGTTTCGAGCACGCCCCAGACTCTGGCGTCAATGGCTGGTATACAGCTGACAGGTGCAGACATGCAGTGCCGCCAGGATATGAGTGGAGCAATGCCTACTGCTACAGTTGAAGAGATAGACGTACCGGTGTTCATAGATGGTGAGTACTGTGTTTGTGTGTGTAATTTGTACCAGCACTCTCTCGTTACTGTTCGAAATCAAAACAAGTAGCCAACAATCATGCGTGGCCAAACAATCAGTTAGAGAAAGAGTCAGATAGCAGGCATCGAAAGGCGCCCGTCTGCTAGCTGGCTCCTTCGAAACAGCGGGCAGACGGACGCTGTTTCGGCCTATGACATCGAGGTACATTACCACCTGATGAATGAGAAGAAGATCACAGTGCAATGACCCATTGCGACCACAAAGCGGTCAACAGAGTCATGAGTAATTTGTGTAATGCCAAGTCGGATGGGGACAGACAAGGTGTCTTGCTTTCCATCTTCTTGGCTTCATAGAGGGTTACGTGAATCATATTCACTTTAGGTTATTTACTGTTATTTATAATTGTATTAGTATTCTGATCAGATATGCAACAGTCATCATTTTCAATACATATGTACATATATAGTTAATGATAATTCTCTCTATTTGCTGTTGCTATGACAAAGCAAGTATATATTTAAAATCTAGTTTGACTTAACTGACACTGTTAATAAACGATAATACTTGCCAACCTGAATTTCTTCAAGAGAGTCAAACTATACCCATACGATGAATCAGGTTCAAAGCATTTTTTTACTTGAACTAAAATGTTCAATAATTGCCTTTTACGGGTACACTCTTCTAAACTTTTTTTTATAAATAGGTATGGCATTGATACATTAATACATACATATGTATGTGCGTAGTCAAATAAATACATGTAAGAAGAAGTTGCTTTCTTTTTTTTAACGTTCAATATACGAACAATTAAATATTTTCTATTATGATTTGAAAGACAAAAAAAAGCATAATTTATAATTTTATTGTATAAATTGATCGTTATATACTATGAATTTACATTAGTAATGATATATGTATGTATTGACATTTTTTTTTTAATTCATTGAATTCTACAGTTCTTATCAGCTGCTTTGCTTCCGTAGGTCTCTTCACAGTTTTAGATTTTCTTTTTGCAACTCTGAGTCATGCTGGCTGTCACTTGTTTCTTACACCAACGAATTAACTGCGCATTTGTTTATGAACGCATTCGAACGCAACAGGAGAATTGCATACCTAACTTATTATAATTGTATCAAAAATATTTTGTATTATAATATGAATTTTTTACTTTATTTTGGCCTAAAAGCCAATTACAAATTTTTATGTTGAGCACCCTATAGATTATTAATATGCATAAGTACTTTCACTCTATCGAAGTTTTATTAATTAGATAATCTAGGTGTTTGTTATTATAAATTAATTTAATTTACTTCAAATTAAAATTCAGAAATCATAAGTTTTATCAGAAGCCTTACTAAAGGCGTCGACTCTCGCGTCAGCAAGCCATCCCATTGGGCCTTACTATCGTCTTTGTTTGAAACGATGACCATGTCCATAAATGGGCATAGAGTAAGTAGAGCTAGGCGCGTTCTGCAGCGCTCGAAAATCAGGCCATTTTTAACCTTTATATATGTATATGTATATAGCTAATTATATATTGATGATATTGAAGACAGTTGTAATTGAATATGTATTCATAACTATTCATACATGCAAATATGTATGTATGTATGTACACATGTACATAAATATGTATATGTATGTATACATATGTTTGTCAAATCATGACCTAGATTCAATTTTGATGCCAAAACATGCGCCGACCTATGTCGGCCTATGTATTCATCAATTGTGTACATCAATATTTGCACATTATTTAAATTGTTTCAAAATGCATGTACATTTTTATGTAAAAGTTAATTGTTTAATGCCCGATTCGGAGACGTTGACATTGATTTCTTAGGCCAATTGTTGTGAAATTCGATTAGCATGATGCGCAAAATTTTAAAGAGACGAGCGAGAGAATCCAGTTTGTAGGAGTATGTGTGCCGCTCTCACGGGCGACGCATCGATCAAACACAGTCATGCTGTCTCTTTCGCTCTTGCTCGCTCTAAATATGCACCAGCTGATTTTTGCCGGCCGGTTGTCGGACTCTCACATACACATACATAAATACGAAGGTGTTTATACATATGTATGTATGTGCTCGCAGTATGCACATCGCGTATACGCTCAATAGTACCACAACAACAACATTTTGGATAAAATATTTATTTTTTATATATATTTTTTCTGCATTTATTGGTAACATAAGTAACATAAAAATATTTGTCTCTTGGGCAATCGGGTCGATAGACTTAATAATGAATAATTGCAAGGCTAATAAATAGATAAATATCCATGTACGATGACACTCTTTGTTCAGAATCCCAGTTAAAGTTATTAACGAATATTTCTCTGCTCTGGTGAAATTCCAACTGCAATTGTATTGGTGCATCGAAAAACCCAAAACTTCTGTTATTTATACATAGGAATACATTGGTAATATGTCTGCCATAGGCCAATATCTAATACATTGAAATCATATGTAATTGTCCAATAAGAAGCTCCTGTAAAGCACGCATCAGGCAGAGCGAGACAACAGTATACGCATAACACTTGTTGCTGTTGCGCATGCACGTATGTGTGTATGTGTGTATGCATGTGCTCGTTTACGCTCCGATCGCTGTCGATAAAAAGTTTGTCTTTGCAACTCTCAGTCAGTTATTGTTAGACCTTTCGCACGTGAAGAACGTTAAGCGGATAGCGCGCAGGGCTCATTCAAAATACGTTAAAAAGGTGAATATTTATGAAAATAATATAACTATATAATTATTTAAATTAATTTCTTGAAAATATAAATGGTTTTAAATGAAAATTGGTTTATTTTTCTGCCCTTTAGCAGGTCTATCTGTAAAAAGTGTTGAATTTTTGTTTTGTGCATTTGAACTCACATAACTTAAATTGACAAATATTTTATGCCCCTGAATAAAAAACAATAATATTAAATTTAAATATTTAAATAAATCGGCCATCAATATTATTATTATATCTATTAGGCCAAATTACCGCTAAAGGGTTTACTTTAGTGTAATGTGTAATATGTTGCAAACACAATCAAATTCCATCCCCTTAACAGTTCGTCATCAACAGTTTGAAAGCGTGCATGAACGATCATGTTTGCGGTCAGTCCCGCTCGCTTGTTCTCTCTTTCTTTGCGCGCCTTCCTCTGTCGACTGCAAAGCAGACTAGAAACTTATTGGAAACTAAGAATATTTTCGTTTTTAATTCACTTAATTCATTTACTTAATTTTTTATATATTATTTTATATCATATATTATTTCCGTCTGTCATTATTATTTTTTTATTTATTAGTATTTACATTCTGTATTAATTTCTTTTGTGTCTTTTTTTTCGGTTTCGTTTTGTGAATTTCACAACAAACTGTGTGAGCGAGATAGCGATTAAGTAGATGTACAGTAGCTCGCTGTCTCTTTCTAAATTAGCTGACTGCTTAAGAGTATGCAACATTTTTTAATTCGACGCATTGGAATTATTCAAAATATGTTGTGTGACATTCAGTTCATTCTGCTAAGCTAAGTTAGTTCTTTTTACTTTTGAATATTTGGTTGGGAACTTATTATCGCCATCAACATTAAATATCAATAAGAAATTAGAAGAATTACGTGAAATATTTTTGTGTTGTTTCTAGATCCAAGTACTCGATGGGAATGACATTTTACATTCTTATTAGAGTATTGCGTACTTAAGTGAATATGAAACAATAAGTTTTCAAAAGTGGTCATTGCAAGGGCAACTGAAAAAGCTATAATTTATAACGAATTAAAAATTTGGCTACACGCACAAAATCTAAAATGCATGTGAATTTTATTTTTTGGTATTAATAATCTTTTGTATCTTCCATAGAATTCCTGCAAAATATAGAAGCTACGTCGACGACGAGCAGCAACGGTAAAAGCGAGGAGTTTGAGAAAGAGATTTGTAGTGAGACGGATATATTTGACTTTGACTTTGATATAAACCTGATTGCCGAGGATCACATTGAGCGCAAGGAAATGGATCAGTGCAATCTGGAATTGGATAGCAATTACAGCGACAACTTTAACAGCGATTTAACAGTAATGGATGAATTTCAAGTTCAACAATTGGATAATGCGGAGGAGGCGGAAGACATGGCCTCCATTTGCAATGGCATCGATTTCGGAAGTGATCCACATTCAGATTTGGATCTAGACAACATACTAAACAGCGATCCTATGCTGTCAACTTTCTCACAAGGTTCCATCCTGTGGTCATCTAGCCAAACTAAGTACTTTAACGAGCTGCCCATACCAGCTGACGAGAACAGCATGGAAAACTATTGCTTCAGCCAGCAGTCGTTGGGCTTCGGTGTTGGCCCACTTGGTGGCTTTAACGAAGATGTTTGCACAGCTACGGCTGTGCAGGAAGCCCCATCCACTCAGCGTTTGGGCGCGAAGCGCACAGCCTCTGCAGCGTCTCTCGTCCCTACAGTTGAGACCCTGCCACAGAAGCGTACAAAGCTCATTCTTGACATCAACAAATCACAGATCAGCCATCCAGATGTCATAAACACCCCTGACATTATTGATCAGGTACTCAAGCTTTGTGAAGTGAGTTACTCTAGAGTTTCATTAAATACAAAAGCAACTAATTGACTACTTTTGTCGCTTTTAGGTCAATCCACCAAGTAACGTGTCCAACCATGATCAAATTTATGAGGAGCTCCGCAGCGCAGAGGATAGTACATCATCCCAACTACCAGATTTCTCAGCGCCGGGCACGCCCAATAGCACATACTCAATTAGCACCTCTACCTCATACGCACCATCTTGCCAGACGGGATTCGCTGGCTTGATCACAGCACCTGTATCGCCCGCTGCATCCATTGCCAGTACATCAGCGTTCAGCGCCACAACATCGACCAATGGCAACACCAAGCGCAAGCGAGGACGTCCTGCCAAAGAGCACGCTGATGGACCCGATCCGGAGCTGATGTCCAGAATGACCGAGAATGAGGCGAAGGTGTACCGAGATCGTCTTAAGAACAACGAGGCCAGCCGCGTGTCGCGCCAGAAGACCAGGCAGCGTGAGGAGGAGGAAAAACGTGAAGAAGAAGGCCTGCAAGATACCAACAACAAACTCAAATGCGAGCTGCATCAACTTCAGGGCCAAGTAGAGCGTTTAGAAAATCACCTTAAAAGCATCTTCATGAAAAATAGCACCTATGTCAAGCCCGAACCGGTGTGTTAAGATTCTCATTGCCATGCCATAGTCAAACTGTCGTACCTCTCGATTGTCGCATATTGTGATGTAAAGGTCTAGTTGTAACACGATAATTTCAAATAATCCATTAAGTTAAGGTTGTCGCTGAAGAAGTCGCTGTAGAATATGGAATCCACTTGAGGAACCACAACAAAAAAACAAATGATCAGAACTTTTATTATGTCGTTAGCACCTAAGAACTTGTATATGCTTAATTGCAAGGCGCCATATAAAGTGCGCATGATTTTAAAAATTTTTTAATTAATGCACTATTATGTTTGAAACTATGAAATTTTATCCACACGTTTTATATACTTATGTTTTATGTACTAATTATAATCAACAACAAGAAACCTTATTTGCAAGCTCAATGAAGCAAAAAAAAAAAAAAAGACAAAAAAATTGAGTAGCGGTTAATCACACTTACATTGATTATATTTCCTTTAGTCGTGAAAACAAAAAATGTTACAAAAATATGTATACAAAAATGTGTAAAATGTTATTAATGAAAATACAATATTTACCCATATATATTTTAGATTTATATACAAATATAATATAAAGTGCATGTGCTGAAGGCCGTGCCAAAATCAAATTTTGTTTTATTTATATTTCTTACATAATTACGTCTTTAGAGTGCATTATAAAAACGTGCCCATTCTAAATCGTTGGAAATGGAGAACTTGGGAGTTTTCATTAGATTTCTTCAAATTTTTATTTGCAAACTTAAGCTTTACAATTTTCATTTCATTAGCCTCATAAAATATATTCAATACAGATTTTAGGCAGATTTACACTTACAATTGTTGGCCGAATCTTTCATTTGTCTATTGCACATTAAATTTTAAATGTTAAAATCATATACAGTATAACTATAACCAGAACCGTGTAGAAACCACTAACTAATGAGCAATTAGCGCGCGATGCACTCTCAGAGGCCGTGGAGCACACGTGAACAATAAATCGGTGGCATTCCTCAATGAGATTCAGCCAATTTGACGGGGGCTGGGATGGTGGTCGAGCGATTACGTTCGGTCAGTTGCGTGTTCGCGATAAATTGCAACCGTTGGTGTCATCATTGTTGTTCAAATATTTAGAGAGTGACATCGGGCGCTCGCTGGGACAGGTGCTTACCTAACACCCTACGCAGATGATTCGTTGGAGTACGTGTATTTGAGATAGCGTATGCCTTGGAAGGCCTGCGCCGAAGCATTCGTTGCATGACAAGCGAAGAGCAGCCAATTACGAGGCTGCACTTTGTAGGCGAAACGCATGAAAATACACGAGTACAGGGTCAGGGCTGTTAGGAAGAAATAAAAAGAAGCAAAATTAAATTTGAATACGACCGATTTGCCGCCAGACATATCAGCCGCAGCTCGGCGGCTGGCGCATGGCCAAGTGTCTGTATCTGGCTTATCAGTGTCGAGCAATTCGATTAGCGGAATCAGAAACGTGTATCATAAATAAATGTGTCTACCGAAGAGCTCCGATTGCGATTGTATGGAATCTTTTGCAGCTGACAGATGATAACGTTTAATAACACAATCTAATTAACTCTTACCAAAGGTCATTCTGCCAGAGATGAATTTTGGATGTTTAGATGTGTCCGCAATGGCAGCTATCGGGATGCCCCAATTGGCAACCGGTCCCCAAAAGTGGGTGCTCAGAAAGTAATTGCGCCATTCGGCGGCGCTTGAGCTTGAGCCTGAGCTTGACATTGCCCGTCTAATCGACATCTTGCTGCTGTTGAATATTCCACTTGAGCTCCTAGAAAGGCAATTTAGATTAGCGCTCTCCTTGAACACATATGCGTCGCTCTAGATTTGTAATTTTTCAAGGTCTTACAGGTTGTTGTTTGTTTACTGCGTACGTGTTTGTTGGTAGTCGCCAATTTTATTTATTAGCAATAAATAATTTTGGAATGCAACCAAAAAATTTTTGTATTGGGAAAAGTTATGTAAAATTTAAATTTTGTGAGAGTAGAATACAAAGCCTACGCGAATCCAACAGTTTCACAGCACTAATATAAACTAATGGCAAATAGCACTGTTAAGAGACTCACACAATCCTAAGTAAATAGCGCATTCAACATTGCTGTCATTTTTGGGCAATTTTTTTTTAGAAGTCTGGCAGCTCAATAGTGGCAACGCTGAATTTATTTCACAGCATCTTAAATCAGTACAGAAAATTATTGTATGTTAAATGAAGTTCAATTGAATGTTATTTGGATGAATGAACATGCAATTCTTAGGTTTATTCCATGGAATACGTATTTATTGACTGCGCATCAACTCTTAAACATAGCATTAGGGTGACCAGCACATTTAATATTCACCATAAAAACACAACGGCGCCATGTTTTGAATTAAATGTAATATTATAACAATAAATATTGATCACATATATAATGCTTAACGTTAATAGAATATATGTATTAGATAAAATTGAGACGAAAATTCAAAGAAATGCGTGGCTATTCTGCATCATTAATTTGATTTACAAAATAAATAAATCAGAACAAAATTTTCAACAGTTGTAATAGATGGCTGACCTGCTATTTATTTGCAATTCATATACTTTTGTGAAAACTTCCGACTATAAAGGAAACTGTACAATTGTTGAGTCATACAGACGTTGTTGTCAAATGTTTGCATACCAGTCAATATCTAAAAGCATTTTCTGGTAAAGATTGCACTTCATTTGGCTTATCAATGCACCAAGGTAACTATAAAAGGTGTTAGTCGAGCACTGGCCGAGCATCATTTGCAGTAAAATGAAACTTCAGTTTACTATCTGTTTGGTTCTATTGGCTGCATGCAATTTGGCTAACGCCTACAGTAGCGATGGGCAGCCGGGTTGCAAGACGCAGGAGGAGTTGGACATTGCGATCTTCCGTGATAACTGGGATCCTACGTCCTACTGGAAGTGCGAGGCACTCAACGAACCCGCCACTAAAATGCGTTGTCCGGATGAGATGGGCTATCTCGATAGCCTGAAGGACTGCGTCAACTGGGACGACTGGAGATGGGAGAAACCAGCTGCTCCCCTCAGCGAGGTCGACGAGTGATTGAAAGACGTTAACATTAAAATGCTAAACGTGACATTTAATTATTGTCAGAGAATTGAATATAAATACTGCTCTAAGCGGCATATAAACGCAACAAATGTAGTATTCAAGAAAATTTCAAGTCTGATTTGGTGACGCTTCAGTCGCGCGTTCGCAGGCCCCAAATGGAGGTGCGACGCGTGCCCACAGTTGGGCGTCCCACCGAGCTATGTATAAACTTGTTGATTCCAATTTTGGGCATTTGCTTCTCCAGCACCTCCATGGCGGCATCCGAAAGCATGCCGAAAATGTCCAGATAAGTAAGTGACGTCATGTTCTTTAGTTCTCTAAATTTGAGAGATACAGAGAAAACGTTTAGAATGAATCCTAATCCTTCGTGGGGAGCTTGGATTAGCTTACATAAAACTAGCAGCGGGTATGAGATAGCACCGCGAAACGGACAAGTATTCCAGACTGTTGAATTTCATGATTGAAGTGAGGGCCGCAGGCGTCAGACTATTGCAGTCTGAAAGATCGAGTTCAAGCAATTGGAGACAGCGCTTTTGCAGTGTATCCACATCTGAAAGCCGAAAAAGATGTCAGATCGATGTGAGCCTAATCAATATTTGTGGGATACTAACGTATATCGAAGAGCACACGCCTGCAGCCGGCCACGTTCAATCTGATCACATTGGACGGTATGTGAGTGACCAGAGCGGTTACAGCATCAGCGCTCAAATCAGTCCACGATATGTTTAGGCTGTTCAGTTTGGTTAGCGACTCCATCATTTGTCCAACACTGTTGGCGGTTAGGCCACTGGCCATCGACAGATTGAGTGTTTCCAGCGAGCTGTTCTGTGCAATCTCAAGACAGATTTCATCATTCAACTCGGCGTGCTCCAGGCTAAGTTTCTTCAGTTGTCGACAATGCGCCAGTAATGTGCGCAACGAGCTGAGTGAAATGGAAGCAAGACTTAAGTCCAGATATTGAAGACGCGACTGGAAATCTATGAAGGATGGGTCGTTCGTAAACGCCGGATCTTGAATCTGGTGAAAAGATTGTTGAGAATTAATAAAAAAGATATTGTGATTTGTTCAATATATACTTCTGCTTGAGCTAGACGAAGTATTGGCACACCGCGCTTCACCACCTGCTCCAGGGCAGTGGGACGGAGCGTCCGGAGTCCTAAATCCAGACGCGTCCACAGAGTCTCGTCACGTGCACAACGATTGAATCGACGGCAAACGGTAGCTATTCGCAGCAGCGCCTTCTTTGGCAACCACTTGAAAATGTCCAGCAAAATCTCGTCGGACAATTTGTCAAAGTAGTTGATGCCGCTGCTAATATGGGCGCTCATTACAGGCGTTCGGTAGACAAAGAAGTTTTCTGTGGCCGCCAATCGGCTAGTCAGCGTTTGCGGCGGCGGTGGTGCTCCTTGCGAGGCTGTTGGTGCTTGCGTTGGTTTCTTTTGCCTCAGCGCCTGCTTACTGGTTGAGGGCATAAGGCTGAGGGGCGTCTGTTGTTGTTGCGGCGGCGGCGGCGGTTGCTGTGCATGCAAGGGCTCAATTTGATTATTGCATGTGACTGTGGCAAGGGGATTTCTAGTACGTTTGCTGGGTGAATTGGAATTGCTGCTGCACTCGCTGTTGGCCAGCGCCGATCGCTTCGCCTGGGCCAGAGCGTGCAGCTTCTCAGCCGACTGTTGCAGCGTACGTTCCTGAGTATCTTCACTGAACACCTCAATAATAGTGTTGTCGAGCGTAGATGCTGTCGAGTTGAGACTCAAACGCGCCTGCTGGTGTGCCATTCGCGCCACATTGGTGCAGGGCGTAGTCTCATTTGAGTTCTCATCGCTGGTTGTGCTCACTGCGAGTGCAATTGCTGACAGAGCAGATGAGCTGCTCTCCTCAGAGTCCAACATCCCGATGCCCATTTCTTCCAGTGCCTCAAAGGTCAGCACTGACGGGGAGGAGGTGTGCTCGTAAGCCGACGTCGTTTTGGTTGGGGGCACAGCGGCTGCAGCGCCGATTGAGCGTTTTCTGCAACAAGTTTGAAATACGGTTTAAGGGGCATTTAATGAAAAGTGATCGGCGTGCAAGTACGGGACAGTTGCTTGGTCAGCACGGGTCAAGCACCTTTCAATTATGTGTTGGCCCCGTTTCGGTGCTGCTCTTGCTTTTTATTTAGCAATACATTCATGTGACGTCACTGGAATAGTTCGCGCCATTTGATAGACCGCCTTTGCATGCACCCTTGATTTATGGGCTATCGTGTATATAGATTATTATGGATATATTTACCTGGCTACGGGACACAGATTTTCAATGTTTTCGGCTCCTTTGTGCTTGCGGCCACTCATATTTTCTAAAGATTTTCTCTTTTTGTCACGCACAAATTACGCGCAATTTTTGTATGCAGCGTTGCCACATCTTCCATTCAATACATTTTGTTGTAGTGCTGCCAGACAGTGCGCGAATGAAATGTTTTCCAATACCGCACACATTATCCAACACTAAGAAATCATAGGGAAAACACAACAACAGAGTTCACTAAACGGCTGGAAAAATCATAAATTAACTCAACAAAGAGTCAAACACTAATTTAATAACAAATCGCAATTATACGCATAAATTGCACAAGATATGAGAAGAGAATTTCGAGGCTAATGATACAAAGGTATATTGAGGAATACGGAGGTGATAATTACAACGACGACACTCGCGTTCCTTCCCGCAAAGCCACTTTCGCAAGGTGAGTGAATTTCACAGCAGGCTCTGCTTTTGTTGCTGTTTTGTGCTGCGTTTTCTTTGTTGTCGCCAGAGAAATTATAGTTAGAATGGAAACGTTTACGCACAAGCTGCAAAGTATTTTCAATTACCAAAGCAAAAACAATAAATATTTGTATGATAACTTTCCATTTTATACACATTCGTAGATCTGTAAAGATGAGTCTACGCACGCGCGCCCTTGTGTTCTCTACATTCTTTGGCAGTTGCCTGGCCATCGGATTGCTGTTGACCAGTATGACGACTAATCACTGGGTGCGCGCCTATCCGCGGCGCACCAATACTACAGAAGCTAAGGGTGACGTCAATTTTGGTTTGTTCTATGGTAACCAAAACTTGAATCCTGGCTTTGGAGTACGTAACAACCAGGTTGATGGTGAGGCTTTTGTTAATTTCAATGGAAGCGTAACTATGAACTAATATTAATCTTCCACAGTTTACTCCTTCATTCGCACCGAGCATGGTGACACTAGCTTCTGGCTCTGGTTGCTTACAACACTTGGCACGGGCTTTGGACTGTTGGCATGCACCATAGCAGCCATAGCCGCTGTGCTGAAGTCAGCGTCAGCAGCCAAGAAAGGCGGCACCATGCTGCTCCTGTTGGCCTCAAACATGGCAGCGGCAGGTGCACAGGTGGTTGCATTCTTGGCATGGCTGGTGCAGTTCTATCAGTATCTCATTCACAATGTTCTCTTAACGGAGCACCAGCAACAGCATTGGTACAGCACCGGCCTGGCCCATCTGGGCTACAGTTTCTATCTGGTTGTTATTTCGACAATTGTGGTCTTCATAAATATAACGATTCTGCTCTATGCAAGACGACGCGAACATCGTGATCGCCATCGTTCGGAGCCGCTGGGCAAAGACAAGAATCAGGCGGCCATAATGCTCTACTAGGCAGAATGCTGCAGCAAGTATAATCCAAATATAACCTCAAATGGAAATGTTCGATCAAGCGATGCAGAAACGCGCACCACGTAATCTCAGCGGCTCAATTGTTTGTGCCTTACTTAAAGATGCCCCTTGCATGCCACAATATATATATTTCATTTACACATATCAAGATATATGTATATATATTTATAAATACATATATGTATTTATCGTAGTCTATAAGCCAACATTCAAATGTATTTAAGCTAAGTCTGATTAGCACTTTGATTGCACAACAAATGTTGAAGCTATATAACTTAAACATATACTTTTACACATATTTATATCTACATACATATGTATACATACAGATACTTGAAATTTTATACTCGATGCATTTTATACTCGAATGTACTTGATATACTCGTACTCGTCTTATATAAATTTTTTCGTTTACGAATAACAGTTGATTCCGTTTTATCAGTATACAAATAAAACAACAGTCATTGTTAAGATATATCTCATTTAAGTGTTTTGTTTTACACATTGTATATTTGTACGAAGACCCCACGGGACGAAGGCAGCAACTGCAGTAGCACACGCTACGCCGCGGGACAACTTCCGTGGTGGCAAAACAGCAAATGATAATAAAAAGATCTTGGAGAAAATGGAACTTAAAAAGAAAATCAGTCCGTGTGGCATTGGCTTGATGAATTGCTCAACACTTTTGACTTTTACCAACTGTCACAACAATTTCCTCAATGTAATTAAACTGTTCCAGCTAATTGCTGAACAGGACCACACCACAGGCATCAAAATCCAAGTGTCATCGCATTGCATTTCGCAAACAAATCAATTATCTTTTTTTCTATTTTCTATTTTCATTTTTTTTTTTTAACTTGTGCAAACTGTTTTGTCGCATTTCTGAGGACCCCTGACTGATGGCTGATGGCTGTTTCCTTGCAAGGACAATTTGTGTGTGGCTTTGTCTTGTGCTGCGAGAAACACTTCCTATTTCTATTCGATTTCATGCCCATGACAACACAGCACAGGATCGGGCTGCTTCCTTTGGCCCAATCGAGCCAATTATGTCATCATTAGTTTTGATTAGTTTGTTGGCTCACTGCGATGGGAAAACAGCGCAGACAATGCCGTTTGTTTTGAACTTTGTGGCACTTCCGGCACCACCTACTGTTTACCTTTTTGGCCTGTTGTCCAGCTGGGCGCTGTATGCTGTTGTTTTGGTCGATTTTCGGTTTGAATTGACTGCAATTGCATAATAATGATGAACGTGTTTCTAATTAAGGGTGCATCGGGGCTAGGCATTGGGCCCACAGTACCCCTGCAAGCCGGCATGCTGATATCAACTGCTGACTTGCATATCTGTCTCTGCTATTTGCTCGGGCCAACTATCTCTTAGTGAGTGACTGACTGTGGTTTATCTGGGCAAACAGATTAGGGCTCACCTTGTGCCATGTGCGTGGAATAACCATATAAGTATTTCGGTCCTATGTACTACATACATACATACATATGTACATGTGTGAATGCATATGCATATGTACATATATGCATGCAGCTATCTCTATTCATGCATTGCGCAGAGTTGTGCAAGTCCCGGCGTTAGGATTAGGTTCCAAATTGCATACATTTGCAGTGTAAGATAATGAGGAGATATGGTCATTAGCTGCGGTGAGTCCTCAACACGAGATTAGACAGCAGACAATCGACTTATTAAGAGTGTTTATGCAGATAAACGCATCGTTTAGCGCTTGTCGGGACATACCCACTTTTCCGCCTAGGATTAGCCTAAACACTTGGAAAATACGATTGGAAATCGCCAATGACAGCCGTTGATAAGTAGCTGGAAATGTTGGGCAATGTGTGGATGGCTCTGGAAGCGTGGCCTGTACAAATATAATTAGCGGGAAACTCATATAATCGGAACGAACACAAAATAGAATAGAATAGAATTACCAACCAGCCAGCCACAGCCACAGCCACACACGTTGACCTCCGTGGCATGTTCCAGGCAACTGCGTTGATTGTAGCACTTTACTCGTGTATTCGATACAAATCCATTTCTTTACACGAATTTGTCTTTGCTTTATTTTTATTCCACTTTTTATGGGTTAGTCTGTCGTCCCCTATTTGGATTTGTGAAAGTATTTCCAGCAACCGCAAAACATGCGAGCCAAAGAAAGCCAACAAGAGGGCCAGACAGGCTGTCTCCTATTCCTATGCGCCGTGGTCGATATCGTCCTCGTTGCTGCTTCTGCTGCTGCCCAATAAATTTTCCAATTAAATGGATCCTCTGACACTTTGTATAAAACGTCAGCGCACAGGCACAACGGCTACTACTACTGTCAGTACCCCCTGCCAGCCCCGGGGAGTGTGTGAGTGTGTGTGTCTCTGTGGTTGTGTGCGTGTGCGTGTGCTTATGCATATAGGGGATGAGGGTTGTTCCTTGAGGGGTTGAAACCCATCAACGCACTCTGCTTGGCCAAGAACTGGCGCTGTGAAAGGTAGCAATCGCATCTATACGCTGTTATACCCATCGGGCCGGCGACTCCATTTTATTTTTTTATGCACTGCTCTCTCTCATCTTTTTTTCGCATAGCCCATTCAATTGCTCTGCTATTGTTGCATTGCGAAATTATGGCCCGTATATTTCTCTATTAGGGCACAAAATACATTTCAATTTCTCAGTCTGACGCGCTGTGTGGCCTGGCTAGAAAGTATGCTAGAAGACACAGCGTCTTCAGGTCCACATAGCTGGCAATTCTACGAGCATAGTTGCGGAATTTCTGGACCACCCGATGACTTTTGTTTGGCCTTTTTGTGGTCATGAATGGCATATAGGCTAGTGCCTCCTACATGGCAATTGTCCTTAGGACGTCAGTGGGTTATTGATAGCCAAACTACTTTCTTGTTAGGAAGTGACTCTGTCCGATATTGTTGTGGAACAATACTATCTTGTTTACGTTTATAGTTGAGCAATTATATTTTTTTCCTCGATTTTAATTCCTGGGAAATGCTGGAGGGATTGCAAAGTTCCTTAACGTCTTTATAGACTATATGTGACACACACGATATTTCGTTAAGGTGAAGTACTACAGTTCATTCAATTTGAGAGACCTGCTTGAAAGTTACTCTAACTTCAGGGGAAATTTTTAGATATAATCATTTGAGTTATTAATATAATGAATTGCAACAGAAATTACCGCTTATATGAAAAGTGAATTAAAATTATATACAATATGTTGTCTATTAGAACTTAGAAGAAATAGAAGAACTGGGACACTTACTTATACTTAAACTTATACTTACTTACGTATACATATTTTTCAATTTTATTATTTAACTCTTATTTCTGTTTAAATTATTGTGTGCACGATTTTAGTATATCAGTATGTTGAATGCAATGAAGAAAATATTCTACGAAGTTAAATTTGAGATCTTCCAAGTAAAAACTTGAAGCAAATCAATTTAGTAACCAATTAATATAAATAAGTTCTTTATGATATATATAAACTTATTCATTTCTGGCTAATGTAGCCAAGGTGCCAGCATATTATAATATGGTAATTATTTTAGACTGGTGGATCCTTATAATAGCGGCGCCTTGAAAATCTAAAACTTATATAAATCAATGATGAATTTATGAATATGTATTTTTTCTAACCAGTCCTTCATTTATGCATAAGAAGACGTGTGAAAAATATTGTAATCCTGGGAGGGAGAGAAAGAGAGAGCTCATCTATGATTAGTTATATATATAATCATATATATTTATATAACAATTTGTTCTATTTTCTTATCGATTATACCACTATTGGAAGGACTATTTTGTGTCTCGCTAAAAATTTTAAAATGCTTCAGTTTATATTGGTATTCTTCATGCCGCTCTATGTATCTAACTTTTACTTAGTTTAATGCATATAGCATGATTCATTACTTTTAATGCAGATAACACTAGCTACAGGTCCTATCTACATATACAAATAAATTATATTTCCACTTGTTATACCTATACATTGTATATGTATGTATAAATCTCTCCATATACATCCATATATACATAGATATTTTAGAGTAGCCTATTATTCAATATTTGTGATTGACATCGATAGATGATATGTATTAATGGACTTTATACAAATTTAAAGCATTTTCCCACACTTCAGAGTAAAGAATTCTACCAATGCTCTAATTAATTGGCAGCAATTAAAGGACAATACTTGGCAAACATCGCTGTCAATATCGAAAGACATCAATTCGAAATGCTGACGAAAAGCGTATCATCTTGAGAAATGGGTATTTGAACTAGTTGCCGCTCGTTGGGTTTGGCCAAGTGCTCAAAGTGTGGCCGCTGTGTCTGCTGCAAACAGAATTACAGAAATCAATGGGACATATTATTAGTTAGATCATTGTGCCACTTGTGTTGCAGCAGCACCAACAGCAACAACAACAATAACAACGACGAAGACGTCGCACTGTCTGGCAGAAAATCTTCTCAGGACTGACCAGGAGGCACAGGTAGATAGATGTAGATGCGATGCGGGACCTGCACGCCTCTATCAAGCGACCGTATTGCCATTGTCTGGCTGTCTGTGGAAAAGGTTGAGAGGCAGTGCCCACCGGTCTGCTACGGTTAAGAAAATTGCATCTATTGTGCACACGTAGAAGTCACATTGATATTGTGGACCCGGGGTACATATAAATTCCAAATCGTTGTCAGAGCAGACTTTGTGTCTATCGCACTTACTTGCTCAGGTGGGCCACTCTCCATTGTCCTTATGAATGACGCAAGCTGTCGTGTGAGTAATGGCAAGGATACGTGAACAATTGCAACAGACTCCTCCACAGACTGTGAGAAAACTGTGTGAATCGCTTGTCGTTCGATCTCAAGTCAAGTCAGTTCTAATATATCTACACAGATAGAGCGAACACTACTACAATAGATGGATTGGTTATGGCTGAAAAGTTAGATTTGCTTGTCTAAAGGCTTTCGACTGGGCGTTTGACTTGACCTAAATTAATGGTTATTTTTCTCTAGTTTTCTTTTTGTGATTTTTGTGAATGAATTTTCGCAGATTTTACCCAAATGACTTGGGAATTTCAACCCTTTGATGAGGATGCATCAAATGTGCCGACGAATGCAAACTGCAAATTCGTCTTTGATTTCGCCGGCATGATTCGGATAATTTGCAAAATGATCTGGTTAGTGGGAAGTGACAGTCATTAAGCCATTGCCAAAATGGCCGTGAAATTGTAAATAATTATATGGATAATATATGTGTGTATATGTATGTATGTATTCTCATAGTTATATGGCTTATTGATGAATGAATGAATATTCCATTTACTATTTTCACTCAAGAGAATTTCTCTTCAGTTCTGAATTCTGAGATTATAGATAAAAAGATAAAGTAATTTTTTTTTTTTTTTCAAATGTTTTATGTATTTGTTTTTTCTTTTTCTTTTGTAAACATAAATCGTATAATATAGCTCTGAATATTTAACTAGGCATTTAAATGTAAATCGTATATTGCTATTAACCGCATTCAGCATATAAAAATGTGAAAAATATGCTTATATATGTATATATAAATGTAGATGTCTCTTAAAACTCTTAATCGCTTAGCATAGGAGAAAGGATCACTTAAGGATTTATTTACACAAGTGTGGGTTTTTTACGACGCTTCTACCTCACGTCACGTAGTGGAAATGTAAATATTCATTATAAAATAAATAGCTCAATATTTGCATATATCGTCATGGATATCTATCTGTATCGTCTTTATGATTGTTAGCATAGCATAGATTGGTGCTGAGGTAGTTGGTTTGAGTGCGCCTTGATGCGCCAGGTACGCCTGAGGTAGATGCATAGAGATAGAGTATTGGCCGGCATTGAGTAATTTTTTGTTGTTGTTCTTGTTGCTTGGTTGGTTTGTTGGTAGTTGGTTGTTGCGTTTTTAATGCGTGCAAGCGCTTCACAGATCGCTGAAGCTGTAGCTGTAATAGTAGCTGAGGCTGGGGCTGGGGCTGGAGTGGGGGTCAGCTGCCTAGTAGCCATACAGATATGGATACATGGGCATAAAGATGGCCGGTCCCAGCTGACGCTCTTGCGGCATATGCGTCTTCATGTGCTTCTTGAGGTGGTCACGTCGTCCGAACTTCTTGCCACAGGCGCTGCACGGATACGGACGCAGACCGGAGTGAATGCGCTTGTGCCGGGTCAGCTCCTCGTTGCGTGTGAAGGTCTTGCCGCAGGTTTCTACGTCGCACTTGAATGGTCGTTCGCCTGTAAGCATAGGAAAGAGGGAAAATATAAGTTAGTAAAGCAGGCGGAGGATCTCTCAGTTCAAAGAAAATTACCGGTATGAATGCGGATGTGTCCCTTCAGCTGGCCATTATTTGAGAAGGCCACGTCGCAGTGGGGGCACTTGAATTTCTTTGGGCGCTGCTTGCGGGCATTCAGTGCCTTCAGCTGGGCATCCTCGGCCATGACACGAGCGTACTCCTGCTCCATCAGGCCCAGCGTGAACGGGTCCATGCCAAAGGCAGCTGCGGCTGGGGTATTGGCGGCGGCAGCGGCAGCAGCTGCTGCGGCGGCGTAGTACAAGTCGTTGGCGGGCATGAAAGGCGCTGGCTGCGGCGATAGCTGCTGTGGCGCCACAGCTGAGGTGGCTGGAAATGCTGGCTGGGGCGTGGCATCTAGCAGAGGAGTCGATGTGCGAGTGTAGCTGTTGTTTAGGCCATCCTCATAGCTGGATTTACTGCTGCTGCTGCTGCTCCGGCTGCTGCTGCTCGACGAGGATGAGGAGGACTCGCGGTCGCTATCCTGTCCATAGCAGCAGCTACTGCTGCTGGGCAGCTCCGTTTTGATGGTCACTGTTTCGGGCTCACGTTCACGTTTCACGGCCCTGGCGGGCGCTGCTGGAATCTGGCGTTGCGTATCCCAGGGACGGAACAGGCGCGAGTACGTTTGCGGTGGATGCATGTTAATTGTCGACATAATCGTTGTTTCTTATTCTTATATGAAAATTCACTGTTTCACTTGGGCGGAGGAACACTTGGCGTGCAATTGCGTAGGCGGAGCGGTGTGTGTGCGTTGCAAGATCTCAACTCGAACTGAGCTCTCTCAGTCGAGCGGCACACAATTTAAAGAGATTTTTTTCAATGAGCGTTAAGGTCCTGGCAGTATAGGCCTACCTAGCGGCCTACCTACGCACGCACACGCACACACACACACACATTGAGAGCATCCGTTGCCTGCTTCATTCATTGATTTGCTGCCTATCTGTCTGTGTGAGCGAGAGGCACGCTTCGGGGTTGTTTTTTCGCACCGCACAACAATGGCCGCTCACGCAGACTCAAATACATAGCTACGCACACACACACACACGTACACATACACAGAGAGAAACACATGCTGTATATAATGTACTCACGTACTCTCATGTTCGCTTTGCTTAGTTTTCATGCCAGCAAATCTAATCGGCTCTCGCAATGGCAGCTTCCTTGACTTTCGCTTTTAATGTGTATATTCCCAGCGATGCGCTACTATTTATTAAGGACATACGTACGCACATACATATATATAAATATATATATTTATCTGTATGTATATGCATGAGAAGAAGTATCTGTTTGCCTCTCTCCTTATTTTTTTGTTCTTTTGTAACTCCCAACGGGGTGGAAGTTTAAGCGAAGCATTCATGATTATGAATTTTACGCTTACCTCCCGACAAACCCCCTTATACGCAATTTGATAAAAGTTGTTGTCTTTGAGGCACAAACTGGGCTGGGCTCTGGCCCCCCGGCCCGTCGTGAGTCGAACAAAGCTGAGCCGTAACTTGGTTATCTGTGGGCTCTGGCTGGGTTGATTCGGGCTTGCCCGAAAAATCAAGGGGCTTTCGCTGCTGCTGCTGCTGCTGCTGCCCTTTTGTGGTGGCAATTTATTATTGAATTAAGTGCTTCTTTCTGGGGGTTGGTCCCGTCTTCTGCTTTCCGTTTTGTGGCAACTGTTGTGCTTTAAATATGCAAAATGTGTATCGGGCGCGGTGCGCGTCTATATGTTATATGCTCAGATTTGTAAACGGAGCAAATTGTGGCTTCAATATTCACAGCACATTCCTGGGGGTTTGACTTAAGGTTTGAGCATGTAAAACGGTACAGTTGCTTTAAGTTTATCTCTATGGCTTGGGAGCTGCTCCAGGGGATGACATGGATATATTGTTGGGCACTTTATGGCCACTGGTGGGCGTTTGCTCCCAGCCCCAAGTAGATAAGCACGAAAGTAGATATATTAAGAGATATCGGGTGTTGGTAAGAATAATGTTTTGTAATAGTTTTCAAGAATGGACGAGATAATTGTATGGGCTCATATGTATGTATAAGTATAATATATGAGAAAATGTACAGTTGGGTATTGGAAAAGCGTGGTGAAATAAAAATGAAGATAGAAAAATATTTATTTTCTGAGTAAAATATAAATGATAATCACCCTTGGAGAATGTATGGGAAATTTTGTGTATATATTGAAAATATAATTGTGTTTTCAAAAGGAAAATTTTATCTAAGGTTAAGCAACTTAGTTCAGTATTAACAAAATTTGTAAATAAGTTTTCTAACTATTAGAATGGAATAACCTGAAATTATCTGTAGGTCATTTACTATTAAAATCTTTAAAATTGTTAAGCAGAAAAGTTTTCAGTTTGTCCTTGCATTTTCATAGAGAATCAGTAAAAATTGATGCGATCATTAATCGACAGTCCAGTTGTTTTATCCGCGATTCTTACGAACGTTGGCTTCATCGTTGAAGCCGCGTCTTCACTTGTCCCACATAAGCCTACCGCTGCGTCATTAGAAACAAAAGGGAAATCATTAGGATTAAGTGCAACTGCTTTGTTCCTCTCAACGCTAATGAATGCAACGGGTGCATTTTGGCTGGGCTGCGCTGCGCTGCATTGCATCGGGTTGGGTAGGGTTTTAGGGCTGGCGGCATAGGTGATTTTTAGTACCTGCAATAAAATGTAAATGCGCCATGGAGATTCATTCACGAGTCGCGTTAGCAGAGCCATGCCGGAGATCGGACTCATTCATAAATGCGCTGTGGCAGGAAACTGAAGCGGGTGATCCTGGGTCAGGTAGTTGTAGGTGGGCTGCCGGGCGCGGTGCGGCAGGACCATAAAAAATCCATGAGCTTATTTGTGTAGGCTGGCACTTAGGCAAGCAGCCGCCTTGGATTGGCAACGGGCTTTGGACTTTCCCAGCATGTTTGTCAAATAACGAGCGCGGGATTTTCCACGCATTCGTCGTTCGCATCGGTATCGGCAGCGGCGTCGGCGTCGGCGTCGGCGTCGGCATCGGCGTCATAAAGTAGCACCTACCTAGAACAATGCAATGCTCATAAATGTGCATTGAAGATTTTTATAGTGTAATTAAATATGGCACATTTCCAGCCAGGAGCCGTTTCATTCATGGAATATATCGGCGACGCTCTCTTATCGCTACCTGGCCGTAATTAGAGCAAACAATAAGGATATGGCGTCATATTCAAATTTTGATTAATGAGGAAATTTCAGCAGTTCACGCGAGCAAGCAGCATATGGATATGTGCTAGGCGCCTCATTAGACGGCGTCGTTCTGTTGTGGTCAGGGGAAAACACATCCTAACCAAACTGCAAATGCAACTTATGCTAACGTGCTTATCGTCGCATTCCGTCAAAGACAGATAAGCCAAGCATAGATCTAGCTCTGGCCCCGATGGATCGCGCATTTCGCTTAAGACTTACTTTCGTAATCACAATCCGCTCATAGATCAGACTACATCCGGCTCTGTTGGATTAGGGACCAGTGCGATAGGTATTTGAGCGCCTAGAACAGCTTGAATTGATCGTCTCAAGTAATGGACTAGGTGTGATCTTGATACATAGATTAATCGTAATCGGGTTCAACAAGAGATTAGCGTGTGATTCATGCGAGTGTATTAGCGTATATTAGGGGGTTTGGGTTTCTAGAAGCCAGAGACTATGCTAAATAACTAGCGACTAGAGTAGTTTTTCATATGGAAACTAGATTTACACAGCTTGTCGTTAGCGGTTATATTTAAAAGAGATCCAGTACGTCTTGAATTTATCAATTGATAAATGCATTGGCATAGATACCTAGAAAAATGGTAGTTGATTCAATTAACTTTTTTTTAATATTGGTTAAAAAATTTTGTATCTTTTTAAATAGCAACTAGAAATATATGAATATCTTCCAGAGCTTACCAAAATCTTATGCATATAATTCTGTTTCAAAAACATTAGCATTTAGACTACTTTACATATGCTATAGGGTGTCTGCCTCTCGAGCAATTGGATTAATAACATTGTTTACTCTCATGCACTCAGTAAGAGTCAAGTTCACAGTCCGTGTAACTGGTTTATTAACAGATAAAATGTATTTATGCGTATACATATATACACATGCACACACATACATACATATTTGTTGATAGTCGACTCGCCATCTAACCATATGTAAACAAGTGTATATGTGTATGTATGTACATATATGAGCTTTCGAAATGTTTGAGCAATTTCTAACTGTTGTCCGGCGATAGGCCAAAGCTTAATCAAAAGCTTTCATGCAATAACTCGCGATGCTTGATTGAGCAGCTGTTTTCTGTAAAACACGATCCACAGACTGGAGTAGTTTCGGTTTGCATCGTTGATGAAGAATGATGTATTAGTTATCAGACTGATAGATAGCCTCTTAAACTTGTTGCTGAAATATTTGAGTTGACGTCAGACTTCCTTAGGCAATAATACAATATCACACCTTCACACCTATATACATTCCGTATTGCATCAAATTTTGACACTTTGAGCTTTGACTGTTAGTTAGTTTTTTCCCGTTTATGTTTGAGGAATTTACATTTTTTTATTTCGAGCCTTAAAAGAAGTTTTCGCATGATTTGAACAATATACATTTAGACAAAATTTGTTGAGGTTTCAAGTTTGCCTTTATATTCTATTTTAAGAGAGTATATAATCCTATAATGATTTACAATATATGTATAAGCTATATATTGATTTCAAATTGATAAGATGAGTCTGTGGAGAGCTCTAACCCAAATAGGTAATTGCAGATAGTCCTAGAAGATAATCGGGACTGCCGTCCGATATAACAATATAAATATATAATCTTAAATTATATTGGTTTTAATTGTTATATCGTCATCTAATGAAATCCACAAAAGCTAAAGATATCTTCTAGCCAGGTTATTCCAATTACTGTGATATGGTTTAGTAGCACGCTTATGGATCAATGACTTTTCAAGTAATAATGCAATAAATTATATTCATATGAAAGATGTTGAAAATGATCTAGTATCTGACTGTGCGGGCACTGTAACGTAATGACAATCTGAGTGATAATCAATTCTATAATATGTGTATCATATACATTTGTTATATAAAGCTGTTCCATCAAGTTTGTAGTACCTGATTGCATGAATAATGGCAACAGTTTCGCATATATTCCTTCGTCAGACTTTTTGAAGTACCTACACTTCATTGGGTAAGCAACGAGCTAATCGTAAACCAGTTTTTGATAATGGTAAGATTTTTTTAAAATGAATCATGTTCAATTAAAAATAATAATTTATAAAAAAGAAACCGAATTTTCAGAGATATTTTTAAAATAGGGTATCTAATAGCACAGCATCCTCATCTGAGGCGGCAAATCTATTTGTTTACTCTCGTTAACCACACCTACGCTCAGTGTTGGTTGATTGGCGGTCAAGTTCACAGTCAAAATAACAGTAACAAAGCTGCATGATTAGATGGGTACACACACACATATCTGAGTTTTCCTCATACTCACACATACATGTGCACACATATTTAATTAATTCATCAAGTGCCAACGCAATTTCATCATTTGTATGGCTGTAAGACAAAGCTTTGTTGAGCTAAAGCTCCCACTTGACTCGCCCAACGGAGTGAAACTAAATAAGGTAATTTCAGTGCGCTTCGAGTTGCGTTGTTTAGTTTTAAATTTGATGTTCGCTCGATCAGATGGTGTAGATCGGTAGCTTGTCAAGATGTTAGTAGAGTTATTGGCGCTCGTTGTTGTCCTCCTGCTGGTGGTCTACCGCTGGTCGACGCTGCACTATAATTTCTTCAAGGATCGTGGCATTCCATATGATAAGCCATATCCATTTTTTGGCAGCATGTTCAAAATGTTTTTGCGCAAGAAATCAATGTTTGATCTAATTGTCGATCTGTACCACAAGGGTGATGGCAAGTAAGTACATCGAACATTTTCAAATGATATCAACATGCTAACTGCGTATTACATTATAAAAGTTCAGTGCTTAAAGCTCGATCGATAGATATGTATTTTTATAATGACATAAGTGAGCATCACTTCCAGAACATACATATGTATAGGATTATTAGAGTGCCTGATACACAGCTGTATCAAAAATCTGAACTTATATGCTTTATTAACAGCTTGAGTTCAATTATGATATCAATAATCTATATACAAGACTAGAAAATATATACATATATAATTAATTGTATGTATATTTATTTGATAGCCGATATCCAAAATGCGTATTATTTCCTTATCCATTGTAAATTGCAAAAGCTGCACTTCTGCTGGAATGATGTAATGCATTCTACTCAGAATGTGTACAGTGCTTACCATATGTGTGCACATGGATACATATGAGCTGCCTTTTGACTACAAATTATTTGATTGAATGCAATTAGAATTTACATTTATTTTATAGCTGTGTCGGGTGGGGCACATATGAGGGCAAAAAACTATTGATTATTTATTAATTCATTTATTGATTAATTTAATTTGTAAAACTTACATTCCCCCCCTCGTCGACAAACTCAGTGTTTACTAAAATATTTGTAGACTAATAAAATTTTTAGAATCCATTTGCTGGGTGCTGAAGATAGCTACCAAAATCTTATCTATAGACCCGTAAATATACTCACTATATGTATATACAGACAACAATAACTCTTGACCATATCAAGAATTACTTTTATCGCAATTATGATAGCTGATATACATATACACAAATACAAGTATAGGTAAAAGACATGTTTGATAGCTTTTATCAGTTAATCAAGAACAATTGAAAATTCCTATAGAAGGTAAAATATTTTATGCGTCTTCGTGTTAAATGTGTCACACGCGTTCACAGCTCTGAGTCACTTAGAATAATATATATTCGGCTCCCAGCTATACAGATAAGAGTTTTTGCCTTGCCAATTGTCAGCTCACTTATCGGTCAAGGCCCCCTTGAATAATTCGCAATTTATTTCTATTTATAGGGTTTTAGGTGTATTTGAGCAGCGCAAGCCGCTGCTGATGATACGCGACCCGGATCTAGTTAAGCAGATCACTATCAAGGATTTCGATCACTTTATCAATCATCGGAATATCTTTGGCGTAGACAACGATGATCCTCATGACATGGACAATCTCTTCGGTAGCTCCTTGTTCTCCATGCGCGATGCGCGCTGGAAGGACATGCGCAGCACTCTGAGTCCTGCCTTCACGGGCAGCAAAATGCGTCAAATGTTCCAGCTGATGGATATTGTGGCCAAAGAGGCAGTTGACTGCCTGAAGCGCGATGATATTCCAGAGAATGGACTTGAGCTGGACATGAAGGACTACTGCACCCGATTCACAAACGATGTCATTGCCTCCACAGCATTTGGGCTGCAGGTGAACTCATTCAAAGAACGGGAGAACAAGTTCTATTTGATGGGAAAGAAGCTGACCACCTTCACGGCGCTGATGAACCTCAAGTTTTTGCTATTCCAAACTGCGCAGAAACTGTTTAAGGTAGAGGATCCCTAATCTTAATATTGCTGAATTGGCTCACAAATTATGTTTATACTTTCCCTTGTAGACTCTGAAAATCTCACTCTTTGATAAGAAAAGCACAGACTATTTTGTGCGTCTGGTGCTGGACGCCATGAAGTACCGTCAGGAGAATAACATTATACGCCCGGATATGATCAACATGCTGATGGAGGCACGCGGCCTACTCAACTCAGACAAGCCCAAATCAGGCGCAGTTCGGGATTGGAGCGATCGTGACATCGTTGCTCAATGCTTTGTTTTCTTCTTTGCGGGCTTTGAGACATCGGCGGTACTCATGTGCTTCACGGCCCATGAGCTGTTGGAGAACGAGGATGTGCAGGAGAAGCTCTACGAAGAGGTGGCCCAGGTCGACAGTGATTTGGAGGGCGGACAGCTGACATACGAGGCTATAATGGGCATGAAGTATATGGATCAGGTGGTTTCGGAGGTTCTGCGAAAGTGGCCGGCGGCCATCGCCATTGATCGCGAGTGCAACAAGGACATCACATACGAGGTCGATGGCAAAAGTATTGAGATCAAAAAAGGAGATGCTATTTGGTTGCCCACCTGCGGCTTTCATCGTGATGCCAAGTATTTTGAGAACCCGAATAAATTTGACCCAGATCGTTTCAGCGAGGAGAACAAGGACAAAATTCAGCCATTTACGTATTATCCTTTTGGCGTAGGGCCACGCAATTGCATAGGTGAGTGACGGACTCAAAGATCTGTGATTGGTTAATATTGTTTTAAAATAATTTTTCTCTAGGCTCTCGATTCGCATTACTTGAGGCCAAAGCTGTGATCTACTATATGCTGCGCGACTTCCGCATTGTGCCAGCCAAGCAAACCTGCATTCCGCTGGTCCTTAACACATCCGGATTTCAATTGGCGCCCAAAACTGGATTTTGGGTGAAACTTATTCCGCGTAAATAAGTCGATCAAATTGTAAATTTAAATAATTGTAAAAATATTTAATTTTTATAAAGCTGTATTCATGTTGGAATTGTTTATGGAACTTAGTTTTATTATTTACTGTAAAAGGAATGAAAAGAAGGATTCTTGTAGAATTTTCAATTGAATCCGTATAAATAGGAAACAAGTATTTCAAACAAGTATACAGAAAAACTTAGCTAAGATATAAAATAGGCTGTTTTAAATAAAGTCTAGTTAGTCAGCTTAAGCTCTTAGTTATTCAAATATTTTTTTTTTATAAAAGTCGAAGGCTTCAAGTTGTTTTAAAGATACTTAATTGTTTTCACATTTACTATAACTCGTGATTTAATCTAACTGGGATAGAGGACCGTTTGGCCCAAAAATTCGCAACGCACCGACATTAATTATACAAAGTCCACGGCTGGAATTGGCCGGGAGGCATGGGAAGGCGCTTGGCGGGGCGTTACGAGAGCAGCTGGATACTTGGATGAGCTGGCCAAGTTATGGGTGTGAATGGCGGCTGGAAGAGGCAGCGCTCACGACGGAAAACCGCACTTTAACGCGAGGACATAAATCAAATTAGTTTTTCAAGCGAATGCACTCGACTAATTCGAGCGGTGAGCGCGCCAAGGTACAGCGCGCGGATGCTGTTCATTTTAGCACAAACAGAATACACAATGGTCGTGCGGTTCTGTGCCAGCCAACAACAAAAGGATACTACACCCCAAGTTTCACACACACATACTATAGAAACGCACACGCGCTCACACACACACACACACACACACTATACACAGATATCGATTAATATTTATCCCGTGACACAACGCCACAAAAACCGCGGCGGCCGTTGGTCCATTAAAGGACACATAGAAAGAGCAACCAACCCCAGGCCGAGGGCCACGCAGCGAGCATTCCTTCTGCGCCCTTGGACAATGGCAGACGACAGCCAACACGCGCGTTTAACTCGCATCCACTTCAAATATGATCAATGCTGGTTAGTTTTCCTACTAAAAACGAGCGTCTGCCTCGATATCCTTGGCGCACGACCCTTCTCTCTGTTTGGGGCATGCCACAGGCAGTAGTCAGCTGTGAGCGCTCTCTCTCACTCGCACTTACATGTATACGCGTGTGTGTGTGTGAGTGTGAGCAGCTGCCTTGCACGAGCAATGGCGTTTGTGCTCGCCCCGCCTACCGCGCGCGTTTCCTACGCGTTTTCTCATCTTTTTTGTCGTAGTCGGCTTTGCGGGCCCAGCTTAGGGCGAAAACATTTCCAAAGTCAAAACAGTTGTGAAAATCGTCGAGAAAAATTTCATTTTCGTTACAGTTGCAATCGTTGAAAATGCACTTAACCTCAAATCCAATAATCCGCTTGTAATTCAGTTCATTCAAATGCGCTTCGACTGCCGATGCCCAAAGTCCAGCGATCGCATCGCATTGTGTCTGCATGTCCTGCAGCGTTTTTCAATTTGAATACCTATGCGGGCTAGAATACATCTACCTTGTATATATGTATGTCTGTCTGGGTGTGTAAAGTGTTGACCCCGGCGGGTAATCGTTCTATTATTAATGAACATTTGCCTTCAAACAATGCCACAGTGGCATATCGACTACTGACCTTACCTGCCCAAAATAAGTTCAATGTCACTTCGAGGCATATGCAAATCAAGCGGGTCAATGGAATAAATACATTGGAATAAATATATATAAATGAATATATTTACAGTAAGAGTATATGAATATATATTATATATTATTAGTGATTTTTTTCCTATTAAATAAAACGAAAAGGAGCTCTATTTTAAACATAGATGAGTTATTAGCACGTGCTATTTGCTTCTCATTTTTCAGGAAATAAATTAAATGGTTTATATGTACATAAATGCATATTCTCAATATAATATAGCTCGTAAATATCATATAAATGAATTATTATGTTTAAATAAAGTTACTACAACATTATTAATTTAATTTATTATTTATTTTTATTTACTTGATTAGTACCATTCCTCATGATTTTCGTATTTAAACATAAATTTGTCATTACCATGAGCTAACAGAAATACATGTATTTTGTATATAATTTCATTTATTTACTCATTATTATATTATATATTATTATTATTATATATTATTATTATTATATTATTTTCTTTTAATTTAAAATAAAATAAATAGCTACAATTCATCATAAAATTATATAAATTAATTTATAAAATTATATAATTTTAATTTAAAATAAAATAAATAGCTGAAATTCATCACAAATATTATTTAAATATATAATATTATATAAATTAATTTATATAATTTTAAATTAAAATAAAATAAATAGCTAAAATTCATCACAAATATTATATAAATTAATATAAATGATATACTAAATTTTACACCAAATATATATCCATATGTATATAAATTGTATATATGATTTATATGGCATATATGTATATTTTCACTAAGAATTCGACTCATAAATATCATATAAATTAATATAAATGATGTACCAAATTATACATAAAATATATGTATTTGTGTCCATAAGTATATAAATATATGTATATGATTGTAGTAAAGTTTCTCATAGATCTACATATGTATGTATTCAGATCTCACATCTCTATCAGCTCATACAATATATTTATTTTCGGGCCAACTTTCTTCAATTTGCCGTGTGACACGCTTTAAGGCTTATAACAGATTTGGAAGAGGAAATCGTCTTAGGATTCGTAAGATTTGTGCAAGCGAGCGCAAATAATGCGTGCAAATCTGTAACAATCGTCAGCAGCGGCGGCACGCTCTCTTGGCCCAAAAGCCTACCCATTGACCGGGCCGTGCCTTGATCCGCCTAACACAAGCGGCGGCAGTGTCTCGCTGCCGTCCTGTTGTGAGACGGGCCAAAGACATAAGTGGCTCGGCTCGCCCATGGCTAGTACCAAAGTCAAATGCAAATTGAAATGTTGAAAAAATGGGACAATGCTCTGGCAGAATTCTGCAGAATGCTCACAATGCGTGCTACCGAGGATTGGCAAATGTTGCTGGCAAAAGCCTTTTCACACATATCAATGCAATGCGGCCGGACATTGTTGGCCAATTCAATGCATGCTGCTGTTTGAGGCAACCGGTAGGAGATTGCAATTGGCCCGAGCTCAATTGAGTCTGGGTCCCTGACTCCTACGGTGCAATTATGATGGAAAGGTGCTAATAATAACCGATAAATTCATGTTTACCTAACAGCCCAGGGTTCTGGTCAGCTGTCAAGTGTCTGTTTCAATGTGTGCGTGTGCTCTGTGTGTCTCTGTGTGATGAATGAATGAATGCATGAATCGTCAACTGGCATGAATGATGATGAGCTGCATCGGAGAGCTGCTGCTGCCGTTGTAGTAGGTGTCTGAGTTAGGTACACGCAATGCCGCCTCAATGCCGCAACCTTGCCAATCTCTCTGCCCACGGGCACCAAGGGCACTGCAATTGTTGAGTTCACTAAATATTGCGGGGGGAAATCGCAATAGACTTGATTGATCGCCAATATGTTCCACTCGTGCTATTTTCTATAACAATAATACGCTTCGAATTTTCACAAAAAATCAATGATTTTTTTAATAAAAAAAAGAAGTAATACGCAGTTCCAATAATGGGTTCATGCCAATTCTTTGATTGATGACTATCATACAATTGTGCTACGATAAAAACTTGATCTATATATGTGTACATAGAATTCTATATAAATTTATTTAGAGATCTATATACATCTATATATGTCCGTATATGCTTATGTCTGTATCGCAGAAGTGACACTCGATCGCATCACACTTGGCTGTATCTCTGGTCTTATGTAAAATGTTGTGAAACCGCAAAAACTACTATAAATTGACATCATAAATTAAAATTACTTCCACCCTTCTTCACATAGGCGCTCCACCAGGCCAAACCCAGTCACAGCCCTCGTTGCGGTATTGGACCGTCGGAGGGTTGGCCCTCTGGGGTTGCTGTGTGAATAAACCCAAAAGCCAGAGGCCCAAAACGTAAACGTCAAGCGGCTGAAAAAAAGGGGCGAGCACGCAGCCATCAACACGATTATTTCGCATAAAATAAATTGATTCCTGTTAAAAGTCAAGCATGTCCTTTGAAGCTGGAAATGGAACTGCACACACCAACACACACACATGCACACACACACATGCACACACTCACATACACACTGAGACAAGCCGAAAACATCGCTTGAAAAATGTCGAAATTTGTCCACAATAAGTTCTTTATTGAGTCGCCTGAGACAAAGGATTACCTCGCCGCCGCAGCCATCGCCGCCGCGGCTATAAACCACGGCCAAGCCACTCAAGCCACTCGGCACTCGACCCAGCGAAAGAGCAAACAATGAAACAATGGCCAAAAGACAGGGAAAACTGTGCCACGTCTTCGCCTTGAATTGCGCCAGGCAGCCGTATCTGTCGCTGGGCTGTCCCGACACCTTGGAATCGACACCTTCCCTTCGAGCGCTTTGTCCTGCCATCCATTCAATTCAATAGAAAGTGGCATATAAATAATGATGAGCGAGCCAATTTGGGCAGTTGCGTCAAGAGTGAAGTCGAGCTGCTCTATTGTTAGCCCGGCCCGCTTTGTATGCCCCAGACAAACGGGCAACGTGGCTCTGACAATCCTGAGCGTCATGTCCTTAAATGCGGTCGCCAAGGTGGCTGGCCGGTGCTCGTCCTGCCGCAGACGCTCGGTCGCCGCTCAAATTGAGCGTATGAAATTGATTAGCTAACGCATTTTAGTTACAATATTTGTATTTAGTTTATAAACTAATTTGAAATTCAGTTGCCCATTAACGATGTGGCGTGCGTGAAGCATGCGATGCGATGCGATGCCACCAACAGAGCTCAAGGATTCATTGAGAAATACAATTTGGCAGGGGTGTACCCATAATTTAGACATGCTGCCTGATAATATATTAGAAGAGGATACTATACTCTTATGCTAAGGGAAATTTATATACATTTAAATGAATATAAAACGCAGTATAAAATATATTGAATGTTTAGAAAGATTTTTTTAAGGCAAACTTATATTCAAATAAAATCTTATTTTATCGAATTGAATATATATTAATTAGTATCTAAATTAGTTAGTTCGTCAGTCAATTAAATAGTTGGTTAAATTTGAAAATCAACTTAATCACAGGTGCTTTTAGAATTGCTATATTAAAAACAAGCGAATAAATCTATAAAATAATATAATCTGATTTATAAATTGGATACTCGCTTAAGATAATCAGCTTTGATTTAGGACTCCTTTATAATACCAATCCACTTTTCCCATGTCCCACTATATGGAATTAAATTCACAATAGACGGCTAAGCCGCTCATTTACTTTGCTGATTGGTGAATCAAAGTCATAATTCCACTTTACTGGACTGTCAATTCAAAGCAATGCAGCCGCTGCGATTCCTTGGAATTTTCTTCAAATTTTGCACCTTCCACTTTTCGAGCTACCAGTTTTCTTTTTGGTGTTTTTTGTGTAATTGAGCCATATAACACTGTAACCTGTTACAATTGAATGGCAGGCCAGCTTCAGATCTGTGAGTGCGTTGAGGACCACGGCTCCCATTATTAATTAGCCGAATTGTCTATTTGGGAAGGTGTCAACAGGTAAATTCGTCATTGTGTGAGCAATTTTTTATACTCGCCAAGTGTCCTGCATTGTTTTTGCATGGCCTCAAGGCGGCAAGATCTGAGACGGATGCATGTAGCAATGTCACGTTGCACTTCAGAGGTGCCGGCTCGTTTGGTCGGCCGCAATGTGAAGGATAATGTGGCAAAATCCTGACAATTGATGTCCTTTGCCGGCACTTCAAATGCAGCGACTCCGCCAACTGAGACATCGAACGCAAACGTTTGTTTGTTGTTTGCACAGGCAACACAGGCGACGACACTTGACGTTGCGGCCGGGGGAGGGCGCATATAAATAATAATCAAACAAATAGATTTATCCATGTCTATATGTATGTATTTATATGTGCCTCATGGCTCATTGTTTGTCTCCAATGTAATTTTCAAGTCAGGGCTTCAAGTAAGCGGCAGCAGCACAATCGTACGTGCAGTGCTACGTTATGCTATGCTGTTAAATCAATTTCAATCAGCTTTCGCGTGTGACTTCATAAGCTGCCCATAGATGGCGCTGCAACGGCCAGAAGCGCGCACGCACACTCATCAACTTCCTGAGCGCAAGACTTTCACATTTCCTGGCACGCGTGAGTCGTGTCTGTGCGGCGCTCGGCTGTGGTGAATTTTCCGCCGAAACTTTTCCTACACTGGAAAAATAAATGTTGTTAGCTTTAATTTATTTTAAAACTTAATAAAAAAGTCTATATAAGAACAATATAATTTTAATTTTTATTTTTTTCAAATGTTTTTTTTTTTTTTTTAATTAAATTAAATAAGAAATTAATACATTTAAAATAAGGTAGTTTTATTTAATTTTTAATTATTTTTTTTTTTAATATAAATTAGTTTACTTAGCTAAAAATTTGTTTTATTCTTCATCACTTTTGTACTTACGCTCTTCTTGTAAGCACTTTTGTTATTTTTCAAAGGTTTCACTAGTTTCTTTCAGTGCAGCTGATGTACCAAACTTTGGTGCAGACTTTGCGACGTTGCTGCTGCTGTTAGTTTGCGTTTAACCGTCTCGCCAGGCGAAAGCAAAGCTTTGCTTGTTCGTGCGCGTTTCGAATCACATACACCACCCACTCATACACATACACACACAGTACACTCCGTGACATCCAAGCCACACACACACACGCACGCCAAAGTTTTCTACAGTGCGCGAGCGAAATAAATTCATATGAATGAATGGTTCTTAAATAAACGTGTTAATCCAAATGCCAGCTAGGCAATTATGAAATATAACTAATGTGATTGGATGGTGTTTGGCAGTGCGTGTGGGCCAAAAAGTCGTCTTTGCCAATATCGTCGGATGTTTTCCAATGCAACGGTTTTCTTCTGTATCTGTTTTCCGCAACACCCACACCGCAAGCTATTAATAACTAACTAAGAGTGAATTTTCACATAATCTGACTATATATTCAACTTACTGCTGAACGTTTTACACTGAGCGACAAAACTACCTTCAAAATGGTAATTACAAAATGGAATTGAAGTGATTATGAAATTTGTGTTACGCATGTGTACGTGTATGTGTGCGCTTTTCCATGGATATTTATGTGTGTGCGTGTGGAAACACCAAAAAGCCTTGTGCAAATTGTTTACAATATCAAGTCCAAGTCAATCGCATTTTTGCCACATCTTTCAATTGTTTATCGCTTTTCACGTTTCTGGTTCAACCGCAGGCCAGTAGCCTTCATCACTTTTGCTTTCGAGCCAGAGTGTCGGCGGGGTAGGCAGCCATCTCTATTGTTTTGAGACGTTAAGAAAAATATGATGTAAGCCCGAACAGCCGACGGCAACCACAATGGCAGCCAGCCTGCTGGATGCTGGATTCCTGCCACCATTTACAGACATCCACACACACACACATTCACATACCCATACACATCCACATCTGCATAAGTATTTAGTTAGCAGTGTCATTTATTTTTATAAGATGTTGCAGCAGCATCCACGCCAGCTATAACTGTAACTGTAGCTGTAACTAACAAGCTCGCACGCTCACACACATACACCGAGAGCATTTGCAACCTTAGCCAACGGCGCGTATGAGTTAACGCTTGTGGGGGCCGCGGGGGCAACGGCGACGTCAGCGGGTCGGCCAGCAAATCGATATTGTGCGGCATGACCGAGTGGCCCACAAGGCGCTGTATGTTTTGCCTGTGGAGCTGTGGAGCCGCCCAGCCACCGTAACTCGTAGTGTGGTGGCTTCGTAAGCCAGCAGCCAGCCAGACGCCGCAGCTGACGAGCCGACGGAGCTGATGGAGCCGCCAACAACGCAACGTTGTTCCTTTCGCTACTCTCACCCCGGCGGTTGAATTCGAGCTCGCCTTTTCGTTTGTGGTGAAAACTTTCATTTGCTCTCTCGCACTCTGTGCCTTTGCCATTTGCGTCAAATTTGCGCTGTTATCAGGCCAGCAGCAGCAGCAGCAGCAGTAACAATAACAACAACAACAACAACTACATCGGTTGTCAATAGCTTACAAATGGCTGTAATACTACACAAATTTATTCAATGACATTTATTGTTGTTGTCGCTTATGTAGTTTGTGTCACGATTTGCGCATTTTGTCAAGGGAGTCTGAAGGAAAGCACATGATGTCATATATACGAGTATAGCAATATACATATATAATATATATATATATATATACATATGTGTGTGTGTGTGTTGAGTGATGTCTTGAAAGTATGCAGCATTTGTTGGCAGTGCAAAGTGTCTTCCCCATGCTCCATGCTCCATTTCTAAGCAGCGTCTGCTTTTGGCTTTGTTTACTCGTCGCTTATCGGCGCGCAGATTGTGAAAGTGCGCACATACACACATATACATGTATTTATAAATACATATAGATTTATGTGCATATAGTATGTATGTGGTCGCCTAATTGCCTGGGTAAACAAATCGAAGTCTAAAGTAGCTGGCGTGACAATCAGGCCGCATACTAGCTTAGCGCAGCTGAAGTTGTGTCTTTGCCTTAATTAAAATTTATATTTATAGTTACATTTTCCACTTGGTGATCGATAAGTTGGGCTGGCATTTGAGTATTTGCCAGACAGCCGTCAGTATTCACATGCCTAACTGCTGAAACTTATTCAGAACTTGCTGTTGCGTTCGCCAACAAATGCAACAGCTGCTGGGGCTAGATATTGGATTTCATGCCAGTTAAAAACTAGCTGCGATATAAGCCATGGCTATGAGGTCTCGTATTGTATTGTATTGGACTCCGTGACAGCGAACAGAACTAGCCAATATGTTAGCCACAAAAGCCGGCTGCAGTCGTTGCACTTATTATTATTGTTTTCCATTCGCCTTTACCCCAGCATGGACCGGGCCCAGCTCTAGCGCTGGCGTAGTATGTATTAAATTTCAAGTTAGTTGACGCCCTTAACAAAACTATCTTGAGGCAGACGTTGTGGCAATAAACCTCATAAGCTGGCCACGAGCGCAAGCCAAACGGTAAACATACAGACATACTTACAGATATTCACATACAGATATTCTGTCACGGAAGCCCTTCCCTAACAAAGTGTTCAAGATTGGGTAGCTATGTTCAGTTGGTATCATTAAAAAATTATTATAATTTCTGGAGGTGGTTTTCAAATTAGTATGATATTAAAGTTCTTGGAATATATTATTATTTGTATTATTATTAACAATATATATTATTTATATATATATTATTAACAATATTTTAAACTTTTACTATCATCAAATTAGTATGATAATATAGTTCTTGGAATATATTATTATTTGTATTATAATTAATAATATATATTATTAACAATATTTTAATATTTTACTATATATAATATAACACAAATTCCAAACCATTAAGTATATGTTCAACTTGTTTTTTTTTTTTGAATAATAAAATATTAAAATTACGAAAATATTTTGAATTTAGAGGAATTTAAGATAATATAAGCCCTTTTTAATTAAATTTAGCTGGCCAATAAAATAATTTTTTTAAAATCTTTGGTAACATGCATTTTTCTTTTTTTATTCTTTTATTTTTTATGTGAATAAATCTTACATATAGAAGGATTTGAATTGCCTTTGTAGCCCATGTTTTAACATATATTTATTAACTTTTATTGTGTGCATATTAATACTAACATACTTAAATATTTCTTGCCGAGGTTTTAGTAGTTTGAAATGACTGAAACTTGTTTTTTTTCCATATTTCTTGCTGAATGAAGTCGATTCTATATTTTGATATTTTAATAGTTAATAATAATAATAATTGATAATTAATAATTTAATAATAATAACGTATTATGTTTTCCAAGTTAGTTATAATTATGCAAAACTATATATGTATTCTTATACATATATTTATATAAATAATACAATTTAGCTAAATTATGTATGTACATATGTATAACTTAATGTATTTATGTAGTTATATACTTATTTTAATGTATTTATTATAAGAAAAAATGTTTACCTAAACATAATCATTTATTACCTGCTCAATTAATTTATGATTGATGAAGGGAATGACAAGGATAGGGTAGTTTATAGTCGAGTAGTTGGCAGCATAGCGTGTTTACCTCTTGTTAACCTAGCATTAAGTACATGCATTAGTCTTCCTTCAGTACGATGTGTCTCTCTCTCTCTTTCTCACTCTCTCTCTGTATGTGCGTATGTGTGTGCGTGTGCCTACGTTAAGCCATTTCAGAGAACACCTGCAGGCGTTGAGACATCTACATATGTGGAGCACATAAGCTTCATTGTCTCTGCAGTTTTGTCTATGTCACGATTTGTGTGCTTAGTAGGGCGCCTAAGCTGCCTCCAGTACTAAGCAACAACAACAACAACAACAACAATTTGGATGAATGTACATCTAATGCATTTGTTTAACACTTTCCATTTAGATCGTACGCCATCGCTCCCGCCGCGCGCGCATGTGGAACATGGGATTATTATTCCTAATCTACTACTGTGTGAGCGTCTACTCGGCGAAAGGCGAGAACAAGGAGACTCCGGATATTCCACTTGACGTGGGCAGCCTGCCCGAGGCGGCCGATGCTGACTTTGAGACTGACAATGAGATTACCTCGCCCAATCCTCTCCAGACTAGCGAAGTGAGCAGAGCGGATGATTCCATGAAGTTGAAATACTTAATCGCATTTTGCTTGTTAACAGACGAATGCTCCATTGCCGGGTACAACCATGGCCACGCCCATACACGGCGCTGTGCCCACCTGGCGAGCAAAGCGGGAGAATTGCACGCCGCCGGCCATTGAGCAGTTTCCCCAACCGTTGATGAACAAATGGGCCCGCCAGCACGGTGGACTCATCCTACACATTATCGTGGCCATCTATACCTTCTTTGGCCTGGCCATTGTGTGCGACGAGTACTTCGTGGCCAGCCTGGACCGGCTGTGCGAGGGTGAGCTCTACGCAAATATCACCTTAAGTCCCTCATCAGTCTGAGTCGTTGCAGAGCTTAAGCTGTCACCGGATGTGGCGGGCGCCACGTTTATGGCCGCCGGCAGCTCAGCTCCAGAGCTGGCCACCGTTGTCATTGGCGTGTTCTTCGCCAAGGACGACATCGGCATCAGCGGTGTCATTGGCTCGGCGGTGTTCAACATCATGTTTGTCATTTCGGTTTGTGCCCTCTGCTCTGGCACCGTTTGCCAGCTGAACTGGTGGCCGCTCGTCCGCGATTGCTTCTTCTACTGCGTGTCCATATTGGTCATGCTGATAATAATCTTTAATGATGTCATCTCTTGCGTAAGTATATATATGATGTGGTAAAAGCGTGAAGCATGAAGAAATAGTATACTAGACGTATGAAATGTATGTAACAGTCAGATCTTGATTATATATAATTAATTACATTCGATTTGCTGTCTATATATGCAAGTCTGTCTGGAGAAAAGTAAAATTGCATTATAGTTTACCTTCTTTTAAATTTAACTTAATTTTTTATTTTCATTTATTTTTTTTAATATACATATGTTTTTTTTTTTATCAAAACAGATTATAATAGGCTGGTATTAAATTATGGGCTAGGAATATAATATATTTAATGAACGAAATATTTACATTTTCAACATTTTACAAATTAGAATCAACAAGTTCTGCAGGAATAACATGATATTCTCCCCACAGATAGATTTTCAATATACAGTCGACTCTCGTTATTTAAAACCTGCGATATTTCGGACCTCTCATTAATTCAAAGCTACCACGAGCCTCCTACAGAATCTCTTTATATTTCGAATTACATGCACTCAGAATGGTGTTTCGAATATATAGAATATCAGCAAACATCGAAGCAAACCCGTATCAAAGAAAGAATTAGTTTGAGCATACGTTCTGAATATGTAAAATATCAGCAGTTAAATGCAATCCCTTGATAATTGATAATTCGAAGGTTTATTGATTTTCTTTTAAAAATTTCGAACGATTTAATATTTTAAACATTCGATAATTCGTAATGTGTTAAGAGTCCCTCGAGTCGACTGTATATAGTTCGCCCATCGGGCACGTTAAAGCGATAACAAATCATACAATATTGTATAATATATTGAATGTATAATAATTTGATTATATATGTATATAATATATTACATATTCATATTATACAACATAATACTTAATGATCATAGGGGGAAATATTCATATACATACATATACATATACTTATATGCTCAAATCTTGATATTTTACAGTTCGAATCTGTTTTTATGCTACTGTGTTATGTGGGCTACTGCATTGCCTTGCATTTCAATACGGAACTGGAGCGCTGGGCCTTGAGCCTGAATTTGCCCTTTAAGCTGCCTAGCAAGGAGGAGCAATCGGCATTGGTCACCTATAAGAATGTGCCGGAAAGTTCCTATACACAGGGCGGGCAGCCAAAGGAGGCCGAGACAAGTGCTCAGCAGCAGCAGCCGCAGCCATCGACCCAGGGCGACTATCAGAGCTACAACGATCCCAATGCCAGCTGGGATCCGAATGCAGCTTGGGGCGACGAGAGTCAGAGTCAACCGCAGGCCATGACCATCAGTGCAAAGCCGAGTCAGCCGCCGGTGGACGATTGGGGCATGAGTCAGTTTACGCAGGGCCAAGGTCAAGAGAATCTGGCCTACAATGCCGATCAACCGGAGTCTGTGGTCACAGGCGAGGCAGCAGCCACATCGGCCAAACCTCAAGTGGCAGCCAATCCGGCCGGAGTTGACTACTACAAGTCGACGGACAAGCAACGCGAGCCACGCCCCGATCCATTGGTGCGACCCACAGAGGGCGGCCAGCCAGCCCTGATTGCCTGGTATGTGGTCTACCCCATACATTATCTGTGCAAGAAGACCATGCCGGATTGCCGACAGCCGCAGTATCGCAACTGGTATCCGTTCACGTTTCTGCTGTCGATGATTTGGATCTCGTTTTACTCGTACTTCATGGTCTGGATGATAACAGTGATTGGATCCACGCTGGCCATACCAGACACAGTGATGGGTCTGACGTTCGTAGCTGCTGGCGTTTCTGTGCCTGATGCCCTAAGCTCAATAGCCGTTATCAAAGAGGGCTACGGCGACATGGCCGTTTCGAATGCGATTGGCTCGAATGTCTTTGATATACTAGTGTGCTTAGGTCTTCCATGGTTCATACAAACGGCCATTATCAAACCCGGCTCGCACGTCAATGTTATATCCAAGGGTATGTATGATAGCGCCTATCTCTCCCCACCTCTCTCCCGTTCTCTCTCTGTGTTAGTGCTTGAAATCGTCGTGTGTTTTGTGGAATGCCTGGCATGTGCCTTTAGCTGTTTTGTAGCCAACTTTAGCTGGCGTAGCTTGTTGATGTTAATGCACTGAGTACTCTTACTTGTAGGTCTGGCCTATTCCACACTCTCGCTCTTCTCCACCGTTGTCTTCTTGATACTCTCAACGCATTTGAATGGCTGGAAGTTGGACAAGCGTCTGGGCATAATACTCATGCTCTGGTACCTATTTTTCATAACGCTGGCGTCGCTCTATGAGATGAACGTCTTTGGTTACATGAACCCACCAGAGTGTCCCAGTAAGTCGCACATCGAATAACACGATTAATTTGAATGCTCACACTCCTCTCCCTTTGCAGGCACGTACTAAACAACTGATTGCCATACGATCATCTTTCCATAAATAGCAGACGCACTTAGACTCGCATCACCAGCACCAATTACGAGTACCATATACAAAGACATACCTATATATAAATATATACATACATACATATATATACAACTGGTATATACAAAGCCATCAATCCAATAATCATAACTATAGTAAAGAGCAAGGTGTCCCAGTAAGAAAATTATATATACATACATATGTATTTCAAGTAAATATTACTCAAACGTGCGTTTTACATGGATTTTTACATGCACCAAAATGAAAAAGAAAAATAAGAATTATATCTACGATATACATATATTACAAAGATGCATATTTATTTAGGCAAACAAAAAAAGAAAAGAAAAGAAAAAAAAAAACCAAACTCCATATACAAGAATTATATGCATATAGCACTGTAGATAGGGAGAATTGTATAATATTTAGTACAAGTAAAATGCAAAAACAGCAAATGATATTTGTTGCCACGGTTTAATGGAACAACAACTAAGTAATAGAAAAGGAACAACGCAAAATTTCAAATGGAATAGCCACTCAAACAAGGATTAGAAGAAAAACAAAAAATGTTAAGAACTAGGCATCGATTTTTAAGTTATTATTACAAAATGAAAATGTTGTTTGGTTCGTAAGTTTTTTAGAATTTGTTAACTTTTGAATTTCTCTTGAAACTATTTTTTGGCTGCTGCTGCTGCTTAGCTCAAAAAACGAGTCCTAAATCTACGTTATGATAAGCCACAAAAATGTCAACGAATTTTAATGGGTTTGTTGTAGGGCGTCTGTACTTCCAGTACGATTGAATTGTAATCTCAACAGACTCGTTGCACTTTAGAAAAACGTTTAAGAAACTACTTGATGATATTCCGTCATTTTAACTTTGTATAGGGCATTTCCTAGTCGAGCATTCTCTACCAGCGCTTTTGCAATTGTTTTTATCTGTTTCTACTCGGTTTGTTATACTTTTACGCATACATCTGAAATGAAGATAGATGAATAAGACGAACTTATATTTATGTAGATATTTTTTAAAGCATTAACACAAACGAAAATAAAACATATTTTTTACGCGTAAATTTACAATATTGATGAAAAAACGTCCTGAGTTTCGACACATACGACCACAATGTTAAAAATAATAATAATAATAATAATTATAATAGAAATAATGCCAATAGTAAACACATAAAAATATAAACAAATACATGTATTTGACATTTGAAAAATATTCAACTTCATAGCAATTAATGGCGTCAATTTTTTACTGTAAATATATGAATTCTATATGTATACAAAATTTATAATTCTAATAATGTAAATTTATAGTCAATTTTTGGTGCAAATTACGTACACGCGCATATTTATACACATTTGTGGGATTTTTACCAATATAGGAAACATTCGTATTAATATTATTTGTAACTTTTCATTTTTGGTTTAGTGAAAATATATCAGCGGGAGAAAAACAAAACAAATTATAAACAAGCAACATCTAAAAATATATACAAAAATCAAAAATTGTATAATAGTTAACCAAACAACGCACTCAATAAAGAGATAATAATATATTTTAGCCTTCTGTGTACAAATTGTTAAATTTCGTACTCAACTCGAATACAAATATATAATTTAAAACTAAAAACTTAAAACTAAAAACCACCGCTCAACAGCGAACAGTGTTGAGAAAAAAAAAAAAATGATTTGCAAAAGAACAAGATTCCTATATTTTATACGATTTTAAAGATTTTATTTATGTTAAAGTATTGTTATCATTTTGTATGTTTATTTATATATTTCTAAATTCAATTTAATTTAGTTTTAAAGTATAAGAATAAAAAAAGATTTGTATTAAAATAATTATTTTGTTTCTCTTTTCCTTTTACTTATAGAAATAAATCGAAAATAATATAATTTAAAAGCTTATTTTTGTTTACATTTTTATTAGTAAATTATATACATCTTTTAAAGTTTAAAATACAAAATTTCGCTCTTGAGCGCTGTTTAGCGGTGGTGCATTTAATGGTATTCAGCCATAATACATTCAGCCGAAATACATTAATAATATTGTTAAATATTTTTATATTTCATTATAATATATTGTTTTGATTTCGAAAGTATTTTACGAAAAAACTATTACAAAACGATTTGCTAGTTACCAGACCATGTTTAGGTGCTGGTTAAATACTTAGGTTTATGCTTTGGTAGGATTATTAGCATACACATAAGCAGTGGCAGTCGTATTAATCCCTGGTAATGGTAGACATGATATGACACTGAATCAGTATGATAATTTAGCTGCAAGCAAAGTAAAAGACACACATACACAATACACATACAATTTACATATGCATACACACACATATACATATATATATATATATATATATATATTTATATAGCATAAAGATACAAAACGAACTTACATAGTGAGCAACGCACTGCTATATTAAATGGACGCGCTCAAAACATACATACATACATATATGTAGTTACATACACATAAAGAAACAAACAGTATATATATGGATATAGTATATACTACATAGAGTATATGTACTAATTAATATACATACATATGTTTACAAACATTAACGACACGATGAGCGCTAAGTTGTCTAGATTTGTTGATGGCGCCGATATGAAATACGAGTAACTAAAATCCTCAAAACAAATACTTAAAAAAATGATAAAAAACTTCCTTGAAACTATTTGCAAAGATAAAGCGAACTAAAGTTTAACCAAAACAATAAATGTACGAACAATCGCCTATTGTAAACTCCCACAAACATATGCATACATACATACCTTCTCCTATTTAAAACAAAAACAATATACATATACATATATCTACATATACATAGTTATATAAAATGCTTCTACGGGCATTTCTCAAGTACAATGTTCTTCCCCACTCAATGAAATTAGCCAGCTACAAAAATATATACATATGTATACCATACATAAAGACATGCATACATGCGTACATACTTATACTCTACCTACATATACTAAACGCATATTGGCAAACGTAAAAATTGTTAATTGTTTAATGTGTTACCAGTAAATAGAGCAATCCGAGTTTCGAATCGACGTTTGATTGATATGCAAGAAAGCCCATGCATACATAGATAATATGTCATACATCAATTAACATAACATATGCAAAGAACTAATCCTTAATTGTTGACAAGATCGTTAAGTATTAACTATTTCAATTAGAAGCTCAATTTAAATTTAAACACAACCAAACCAAAACAAAAAAATTGAAAAAAAGAAAACAAAATACAGTTGAAATATCGTTATTAAACGTATTTACCCAGATATGAAATATTTTATTAAATTTACTTTTAAATGTCTTCAAACTAAATCAAATCAAATCAATTATATATTTCGCGTTACTTTGTGCAAAAATTGTATATGAATGATGTATGCATATAAATAGTTATACATATGTAACTAAATATATTGAAGTGGAAAAGCTAAAGGACTTTAATGAAAGACAAATACACAAACACACACACACACATACACACGCTTTAAACACACACACATATATACATATATATATATATATAGATATAGTATATATGTACAGACAAACATATATACATACCTACAATAATGTACAATAATTGTCATCTATGCTATTATATACAACTATCATTTGTGTTAACTATGACTATAATTGTTTGCAAACACTTAAGAGATTCTTCAAACATATGCATAAATATTTATTTATTGATATGACAAATATGTATTTAATAATGACAAACAAATAATTACATTTATTTGTGAATGAAGTAACATAATAACTATTGCTAATATACACAACTGTTGATGTTATGTTTAGTCTATTAATGGATTTCAAAAATAAATGAATATACACACGCAAGTCCCTAAATGAGTTTCCAGTTGTCAGGTCAGTAATTCATACAAAATTGAGCAAAATAAATAAAAGAATTAATTATTAATAACAAGTAAAAAAATTTACGGTCGTTTGGAGCCGGAGGATTAATTTACGGCTCCCAAAAAAGGTAAATATAAATATTAATTATTTTTCATATATATTATTTCCCAAGGCAATTTATATGTTTATCTATAGAGAATATAACGGTGATTCCGATTTTTCTTTTCTTTTCTTTACGATTCCAAATTTATTTTCTTTGTTAAAAAATAAATATAACCTTTTCCAATTTGGCATGCCCCATGATCAAATATAGTATCTTTTTCAAACAATTATATATTTCAGATTGAAAGCCTTTAAGGACAATTGGATGGTTGTTGTACAAAACCCAATTTACTCATTTTAATTTGTAAAACACAATACGTATTTACTCAAGATATAACAATAAATATTATTATAGCCACATCTATAAGTATACATAAATAGTGGCAAACAAGTTAGGATTCATATACCGTCAATAATATATATTGTATTCAGTTACAGTTGTATATCTACTCCCACATAAATACATTAATGAAGGTGATGTGTAAGTCAACTTGCATTCAACATTTCAGTAGGGGCACAACAGGCTACCTTAAAAGCTTTCGCAGCGTACAAGCCCAACTGTTAATAAGCTGCGCAGACCAGGAAAGCTCTCTCTCGCTCTCGCTGTGACGCCAGCGTCGACGGCGCGTCGCGACGTTCACGCAATGGAAAGGTAAACAAACAGCAGAAGAAAGAATTGACGTCGAGAAAGTGATGTCAGCAATGCTGTTGTTGAATACGCTACTTTATCTCCATAAATTTACATAGTGTATTGCTTGAATGTATTTGTCAAAATTCAGTGTGCCTTGCTTTAATATCGGAATATAGATTAGAGTAATAAGTATAGCTCTAAAACTTTATTCTGTAATTTGTATCTTCGTATCCATTTTCCATTCCCATTGAATTTTTTCTTATTTATCTCCTCATTTAAATGGAGGAATATGATAGATTAATATGTATTAGACTGTTCTAAAATGCGTTTAATTAATAATGCCTACGCGCTAACAAGTAGGCTTAAAATTTTTTTTGTTTTTTTTTTTTTTTTTAGTTTTTTACAGTTTTTAAATTTATTTATTTTATTGTCGGTCAGTATTTTAGCGAATACCTTGGCACAGCTATTGGGCTCAACCGGAGGGTATAGAAAGCTTTCTGGAGCTGCAGCTTATTGAAGGCAGCTTTCTGCGGCAGCCACAACGGTGCTGAAGTTTGCGCTCTGCGTTTCAGTCGTAAGTTCACTGCCAAAGTGCTAGGAAGTGGCTCGTCTGGATGCGTATGGCTGTGTGTGTGTGTGTGTGTTAGGCGCTCGTGTGTAAAAGTTGAAGAACCGCAATCTCCTAGCGCTCACGTACTCTCTCGTTAACATTCAATCGGCGTATGTGTAAGTGTTGTTGTCGCAACCTGTTCTCCAGCTGGTTGGGTGGAGAAAAGAATTTGTTAATACTGAACTCAGCTGTGTGCCCGGCACCAAGCGATAAGAATTTATGGATTTTTCAATATTGCACATATTTATGATGGCCTATAGTAATTATGTAACGCAGTTAATATTTTGATTTGCATTTACTGCATAATTGCTGACGAGTAATTCTAGTAGTATACTATAAATATGTACATATATACATATACCTACACATGTACACACATATTGATATGACACATACATACATTTAGTTGACGCTTGTTTGCGGGAGATTAGCAATGGGTCAGCCGAACTGTTGATAAGCGTATAGCCGTTGTGTTTGTTTAATTTCTTAGCGTGCTGGATGGATGGAGATAAGTGTATTAATTATGTTATCAGTTCTTTTGAAATGTGGCGAATGTATTTAATGTGATTTGAATATCAATTGCCTGTCTCCGCAGCATTGTGCATACATATCTTAACAACAATTCAATAAGCATAAGGCAGTTCCAGTTAGCCGAACACAATGTCGAATTTACCGCGTGTGGACATTGACCAGCCGAAATTCGATCAGAGCACTTATTTCGGGCGTGCCAAGCATTTCTTTTTGGTCACAAATCCTTTGAACATATTCGCCTCCAATGAGGAGCTGGAGAGGGCCCGAGATATCGTCACCAAGTACCGTGCCAACCAGCCATTGCCTGATGTCAAGTCTATAGACGAAGTGTGGAGGGCCAAGTATCTGTACGACTCGGCTCACCACCCAGAGACAGGCGAGAAACAGATAATCATAGGCCGTATGTCCGCTCAGATGCCAATGAACACATTCATCACTGCCGGTAAGTAACCGCCACCCTCTCGGCCCACTGCCCACACCACCACCCTCGTTCCGCTCTGTCCATCATATTGGCTATATTTCGCTTTTGTTTGAGACCTTCAACTATTCGTTTCCGCGCTTTGATTAATAAATAACTGTTAATGTTGTTGTTGTTTTCATTTAGGGATGATGACCTTCTACAAAACCACGCGGGCGGTTGTCTTCTGGCAGTGGTTCAATCAAACGTTCAACGCCATTGTCAACTACACAAACCGTTCGGGCTCCTCACCAATTAGTCAATCGTAGGTTTCTCTAGAGAAGATTGCTTATTTTTTTCGGTGCCCAATTTGTATTATCGTTATGCACACAGACAACTAGTTACCTCCTACTGCCTGGCAACGGGCGGCGCCCTAGCCACAGCGCTCTCCCTCAACCGTGCGGTGAAGAACATGCGTCCAATCTTTGGGCGCCTGGTGCCTCTCGTGGCGGTAGCAGCCGCTAATTGCATAAATATTCCTTGCATGCGCATGCAGTAAGTAAACTATCGAAACATAATGGAAGTATAATATTTTGTATATCATCATAAAAACATTTTACTTTCCCCAGGGAGTTACGCAATGGAATTGCACTTTTGGATGCAAAGAATAAGGAGGTGGGTATTTCAAAGAAGGCCGCCTTTGTGGGCATTTCAGCCGTTGTGATCAGTAGAATTTCCATGGCTATCCCTGGAATGAGTAAGTTCTGACTTGCCCAACTTTTATATAAATACCTGTCTAAGCAATGATTGTTTGCCAGCTTTGACACCTCTGCTGATGAATAAGCTGGAGAAGAATGGCTTTCTGAAGAAATACCCCAGATCCAATGCTCCCATTCAAACGCTCTTCTGCGGCTTTATTCTGATATTTGCCACGCCCTTGGGTTGCGCGTTCTTCAGCCAGCGGGCTGCTATCAAAGTGAACGATTTGGAACCAGAAGTGCGCGACCACATAAAAAAGGAGCGTCCCGACTTGGATACGGTTTGGTATAACAAGGGCTTGTAAGTCAGAGTAAATTAAAGTAAAAAAGAAGAGAAAATTAATTAATGTAAAAATTGAACAATTGACAAGATTTAGGCAATGTTATCTGTGGGCAATAAATATATGTAAGTTTAAAATAGTTATCCACTTAAATTGCATTTACATTTTTGTTAAGATCTTAAAAGGCAATTATTAATTTGCGAACCTCAAATATTGTGTTGATTATTTGACTTAAAGTTACATTCTACTAATTTGTATCAATTTAAACGAATGATAATGTGTCTCGATATTTATAAATCACAAATTTACCATATATAAAATATTGTTAATTCCAATTTTAGTATATGTTCTGCCGAAGCAAGAACTTATATTGTTAATTAAATGTGTGAATATAAAAAGAATGGTCTTTTCAATGACCTCGCATTTTTCAAACAATTTAAGTAATTTCAGTGGCGGTAGTCATTGAATGGTGATATAGCAATCAGCCTTCTAGCAGTTTTGAAGCGCTAGGTCTAAAAATACTAAGCGGCGTTGAAATACTACAAATACCATTAAAATAAATTTGGTTCCATTGCAAGTGAATCAAGCAAACTAGTCGGCTTTCCCTTTACTAATATATTTTATTTACAATTTTAAATGTGAAATGATAGTTGTCTTGAATTTTGAATTATGTTTGCGGATGGTATTTTCAGTTTTTAAAAGTGCCATATATCGATAAGTATTTCCAGCCAACCGTGCCTATCGATGTATTGGTATTCCTAAGCACTAAAAAATACCAAACAGTGAATGGAGCGCATTTTTTAATGCAGTCAGCCGATGTTTTAAATTAATGCACCAATTACATTACAATGGATAACGCAGCGACTGTAAATAAAAGGCGCTCCCTGACACTCAGCAGCAGATTACTACAAAAGCGACACAGTGGTAAGTGTAAAATGGTTATTTGTGTAGTAAGAACTGTGTGAATCTCTCAACAACGCGCTTTCAGCTTCTCCACAGAGTCGCGTTTGCGCCAGCGCAACTCAGGAAGGTGCAAACGATGGAGGTTCTCCTTGTTCACCGAATGTTAGTATTTCCGAAAATGTGGAGAGTACTCCGCCCCACAAAAGAATGCAGATGCTAGACGACAGTCTAGATTTCTCGCAGTACAACAGCCTCTCGCCTAGCTGCTTGTTCTCACAGACTCTGGTCACCGGCAGCCCGGAAGTTAGTTGGCGCTGGCAGTGCGATAACAATGGGCGTCGAGATAAAGCGAACACCACTTCGGACAGTGGCTTCGATTCGGAAGAGTTTGGTACAGATGCGTACAAGCGGAGGGAAAGGCGGAAACAGGTTCGTGCAGATGCCGCCCATGAGCATAGACGCAAACAGCTCGACAACAGAGAGTGGCGGGCACAGCAAATACGTGATCACGAGCTGCTCAGGGAACGTTGCGACAAACTGCACAGGCAGCTGGATCAGCAAATAGCTGCGTCGGAACCAGTAGAAACTGTTGGAGCACATGCTACAAAATCAGATGCAACTGAAGCAGTTGCGGATCCGGCATTGGCTGATTTCCTCAATGACTCGGACACTGATTGTTTTTTGTTAGAGGCCTCACAGCAACTGGAGTCAAAGCTGCAGAAACCAGAGCAAACGCCTGCTGCGACCACGCCCAAAAGCAACACCAAGAAAAAAAATGAGAAACAGTGTTCCTTCTACATGAAGTTCCTGGAGGATGAGAGCGAAACTGAAGATTGGTTTGTCGCCCTCGACGAGGCCATGCTGGAGGCAACGCAGCCCAAGAAGCAGCGCACTTCATTGCAGCGTTATAAGTCGATGCCCAGTAAGGCAGCCGATAATGTGGTTTCCACAAACGCAATGAGCTCCACCTCCTCGAGCGACACACCCCGTATTAAGCGCCATGCCAGCAGCCATGTCCTCTCCCCGGCCACCTCGAATGGTAAATGCTGCAGCTTATTCATAACAAATGTAAACCATTTCTAATGTGTCTGTTTGTATTTTTAGCAAGGAGCAATCTTTTTGGCAGACGGCAGTAAAGCCTTAGACGCCCACGATAAACTGTTCCAACGGCTTCCCATTTTCGAATACCAAATGTGATGCGCAAAAGTTTCGCCCGCCTTCCTATTTCTCAGATATTGTTGTCATTGAACATGTATACGTTAACTTAATCCATATAGTCTTAAGATACTTACGTAATTAGAATTGCAGCTTAATTAAAACACAATTTTATTTCAAAGTACCTCTCAATGGCTATCGCACTAATTGCATCGTTTACAGCGCGCTGACAGGATGCAGACCGTATGCTTGCGATTAGAGATTTGTGCAGCTGGTTCAATGGGTAAAGGTCAATTGCAATCGATGGTACCCTTTACCGGATTAGTTTCCAGTTCCTCAATGGTAGTGTGAAAGCAGCTTACAATTTATGACCAATTTTATTCGATTTAAGTATGTACGAAATATAGTGGACACGATTTGAGCTCATTTTAAATAAATTTAAGTTTGATTTAGGTTTTTTATAAAGCTTTAGATAACAAATTATGAATATCCAAATATAAATCATTTTCTATTATTACACTGAGGAGTTTATTATTATGTTTACATGTACAACAAAATTCCTTCCCAAAAAGTATAAAATATGGTATCAATTACTACTTTATCACCAATGCATTAATCATATAAATGCTAAAAATGTCGCAATGCAAATCTTTTACTTTATGATACCACAATAACGTGTTCATTTCATCATTGATATTGGTGACTATTTAAAAGTTTTAAATACTTTCACATGTGCTGTTATTAAATGTGACTTACCTGGAAATTCATGTTAATTACTGGCCTTTGAGGGCCATTGTAAGCTGCAGTTTAAGCGGACTGAAGCTGAGGGCTTCTCATTTGAGCATCTTAATGCATGTGGCCATACGCCACTAGATTGGGGCGAAGGTCAAAGTTGAAGCTCTTTTCAGCTATTATTCGCGTAAGAAGCAATTCACAAACACAACCACAAACACCATCACGCGTAAGTAGACATACACAAGCACACGTACACATACGCATACATGTATATGAGTGCGTATGTACTGACTTTTGTAAAATGCAATGAATCTAGAACATAAAGTATGCTGCCATATGTTGGCAATGCGCAGCATAAGCCAATCGCAGCCGAGCAACAAGCCGAGCAATCGAAGAAAACAAAACAGAATAGGCAACAATAGTCATCTTGGAGCGAGAGGAATGTGGTATTCAGGGGGGATGCAAAATATGGTAGGAGGCATTAGCAGCGGGTCAACCAAATTGGTGACGTCTACAAAGCGCAAACCGAGCTGCTAAAGTAACAACAAAATTGAAGTGAACGCGGAGAGCTTGAGCCCAAACTGAAGGAGCAGCTGGGCGTGCGAGCAGCATAGCACTAGTGACAAATGAAATGCAATGTGTGGGCGCTAGCTGTCAAGGGGTGTGAGCGAGAGCTTGTCGCAGAGCTTTCTTTGAGCTTTCCGCGAAATGCTTTCGTACGGTGCGTAGCCTTACGTATATTCATAATGGCGTCCACAGCCGAGGCTGGCAAACAGTTTTCTGCGCGCAACGCCAAAGCAAAGTTCGTGGCAGCGCATAACTAACAGCAGCAACTCAGCGCAGACAACAAATTATATAGAGAACAAGAATAATAAGGGACAAAATATTAACTCAACGACGTGGAGCTAATTGCCCAAGCAGTTACGCAGAGCATAAGTTTCAAGTGCTGCCGGCTCTTGAACGATTTGTCAATAACAAAGAACGTGCGAATTTTAATTGTGTGTTTAGTGAAGCGCGGTCTTTATTTTTGCTATTCACCTCCCGAAAACTCCCGCTTCTGCCTAAGCCAGTCAAAATCGTGTGCACGAATTTGTGGCGCCAGCGTTGCCCCATCGTCGCAGTTATTAACTGAGCCACAAATAGAATCCAAAGGAAAAAAGCCGAAAAAAAACTAGGAGCACGAGCAACGACTGCGAGGCGAAACGCGTGAAATGTTTATTGTGGCAGCTGCATGGAGCTTTGCTGCTTCATGGCGACTGCTATGCATCGGGATGCTGGCACTGGCACTGCCGTTGGCTATCGCCGAATCGGAGTCTGCTGCCCGTGGCCACGGCGGTCAACCCAATCATGCCGTCTTCACCAGCTCATTTCTGGTGCGCTTCCGTCGGGGCGTTGACAATGATTTTGCCCACAAGTTGGCCGACAAGTATGGCTTCGAGAATCTGGGACCGGTGAGTAATCAGTGGCCATACAAAAGTACAGGGAATACCGTCTACAGGCACCCACACATATATCAAATAAGTGTCGAAAATAGTAAATATATGTATGTTAATGGAATATACCAAAATATTGATAACGAAAGTGAGTTCTGTTCACACTCTGTTTGTTCTTTGACAGGCTGATCAGAGTTCATTATAGGCAAAGGTTTGACCGAAAGAAGAAAAACTGTATACCATTCAGTATTCATCTATTTCCGTCAATCCAAGTGGATGGGATCTATGCCCACGGGAGCTGTTCGCTCGCCGAGCTTTCACTGTACTCTTTACTTATTACAAAAGCCAGTCAAGTCAGTTGGTCGTTTGCTGTGAAAAATCAATTATTTTATGTTCCGACGGCGTCGGCATGTTTTGCAGCCCAAAAGAGACAACCAGCAGCTAAAACAAGCTGCAATCGTCAAGGGCTGTTAATTATTGCGACTGCTTAAGTGGGTGTTCATGTGAGTGTGTTTGCGTGTGTGTGCGTGTGTGTGTGTGCGGGTGAGTGTGGGGCGCGTGCTTGGTATACAAAGCATTATAAAGTCAGCTACAACTGTGGCGGCCATCATCCGGCTGGCGCGCAAAAAAAATTCCATTGCATACTGTCCGGGCGTTATATTTCAAGCATTTTGTGTTGCATGTGGCAAACGGGCACAAGGCCAGCAACTATGGGCAACAACTTTTCTTTAGAAGTATAACAAACCTAACATGCTGACATGTCGAACATAGCATTCACTAACAACAACAGCAGCAACAACAACAACTACAAAAGCCATCAGCTTGAGCTGGCCAACATGTGTACGCCCTGTGTGACGCGAATTGGGTAATATTTCGCCAGTCGTCTGGGATTGACAGCTATTATGACTCTGTATGTAGTAGTTCTACTTGTTGCTTAACCTTCTGCGCTCTTATCAGTGGCATCAATTGTTCGTTGCTCAAGCAGCAGCTATTCTATGTCCGAAACGGGTGCAATTATGTGGCAGGACTAGGTGCTGTAATTAGGTAGCTAACGCTTAATAACACGATGTCAGGGTCAACAATTGCGTCAATAAAGAAATGCGAAGCAGGCGCCAAATCCAATTAGTTTATACGCTCTACATTATTTATGTAATGCTGATTTATGGGTAAATTGATATGCTGGCGCTTAGCCACTTCGCGTGGCCGTTATTGTGCCCAGTTAGTTACCTGAGACACGCCCTCGCCTGAGCCTTGGCTGTGCGAGTGCTAGTTACGCTTACACTTATTACGCCGCAGACATAGCTGCAGCCCGGCGATATATGAGGACTGCCGCCATGACAACGTTAATATATTGCACAATGCAATCGGGGGGAGCACATTAATGCACTGCATCCACGCACAGACTCCTCTCCTGATATGCGTCAATTTTCAACTATTTTCAGTTAACAACCATATTGCGTAGCACTAGCGTACATCATTATAGTATTCCAAGAAAATTTCATATTAAAATGGAATTAGCGTAGCCCCTACGTAAATAGTTCATCACATTTGCAATGATGTTCCTCATAATATCATTTGCCAGTTCTCTAAAATTTCGCCTATGGACAGTAGTACACAAATAGTCTTTCATTGCATTTGTATTCTAGGAAAACCTAATAGACCCAAGTGAACTTGAGCAAAGCAGCTTGTTTTTCTACATGCCCTGATTTTACATTGACATTTTAAGCAATGATTTATTTATTTACCCTCAATGGGCCAAATTCATCTTAGGGCAGGTTGAACATAAGTCGAGTTTTAAATGATTTTAAACTATCCCAGCGGGAATGGGAATTCTTGAAAAAAATCTACCATATTTGATAATTCTTTTTATTTAATTTTATTTTAAAGATTAATTTTAAAGTAGAGCTGGTTTATCTAATAAAAAAAAAGTTTTAAATAGTTTGCTTACATATATCTGAATTATCATTTTTTTTTAAATTAAATTATTGGTATTCTTTTCATTTTTTGATGTTCTTAAATTCTTCGAGATGGTGTTTCGGCGCGCTTCTTATTTCCTGCTTAATATATTTTTATACATTTAATTAATTTCGCTAGAAGCTTACATTCGGTTGGTATTCTTAGCAATAGGCAATTTCGTTGTTCATTGGATAAGGCGCTTATAATATTCTTAGTATTAATAATTAAGAATGTATAAATGCTAGATTAGACATTTCTGAAAATGTATTTTTAGTGTTAAATGAAAAGCTATAAATATGGCAAAATACGTAACAGCACGTTGCTATTATCGTTATCCCTGTGCAGGACAATATTAAATTTGTAACCAAAGTACTCTGATAACAAAAGGTTTTCTTATTGTGCTCTTCGTCTGGACGACCTTTTGGATGGGCTTAAATGTACAAGGAAATTTAATTGGAAATTTGTGTCGACTGGACTTCCGCTTCGTATACTCATACAATTCGTTCCCAATGCTTTCAGTAGATAAACAGCAAAATTCTTTCACTGTTTTTTTTTTATTTTTTGTTTGCTGCGGCGAAGGTAATAAAATTGCGGCACATGTTGCCGAAAAAATCTGTTGCTCTTACGTCAAACGCTAGCTGCCAACCGAAATCACACAATCTGTACGACAAAGCAGCAATATACATATATAAAAGTATATATATATATATATATGTGTATATACAGAAATATATATACACGTATAAAAAGGCAACCTTTCAGCGTGGGATAGCGAGTAGGCACAGGCACACGCCTCTACTCAGTCGGCTCGCTCAAATCGATATTGCGTATACGCAGCATGTGAAGTGGCGCTGGATTTTATCTGCCATATAAGCGCAGACTTCGTTTAGGCTTTATTGCTATCGATGTAAGAGTTGCTATCAGCAATGGGCTATTAGTTTTCACTATCAGCTATCAGCTATTAGATACACGCTTACATATGTAAATTTCGATCTATTATATAACTGAAAATTGAGCTTGCATTGCGTCTACAATTTAAATATTTTGATTTTAATTAGTCAATTTCGTGCTTTGGTAAACACATATGTCCCGGAATGAGAAAGGAATCTCGGCAGGGAGCAGCCATCGCCCACGCAGCCTGGCTCAACGCAATCAACGTAGTCGACCTTTAATTTTATGCTAGGCTGGATATTTTTGTGCCGTCTTTCGTCTGTCCTCTTTAATGACCAGAAAATTCACAAAGTGCTGCATGGCTAATGCCTTAAAGCGATTTTATTTCTTTTTCACTTTTATTATTATTATTAATTTTTTTTTTTTTTGCCTTTGTGGTGTTTAAAAGTTTTACTTAATACCTACTTTGTAGCTGCGCTGAGCCTTTGGGCATACACATTCAGCTGGTATGTGTAATAACTTATAAAGCCAACAAACCCACCTGTCGCCACTCCCATGTAAGCTGTGAGGTGCGCGGCAGCAGGCGGTGTGTCGCAAATCCTCGCACAAAGCGTTAAGCTAAGATCTCTGTTTGCCAAACCTAAGCCTTGACAACAGAAGCAACAGGCGGACAGAGGGGGCCAGAGGAGGAACGGGGAGTAACAATAACAACTTGCAGAACATATTTTGTTATATTTTGTTATTGTTTGTTGGTCAAAACATACAATGGAATCATATGCTATGGGAATGGTATATGTATGTGCGATTCATTAATTATAGCCTGAAACTATTGAATCTCAGCTGCATAAATAATATGATATTGTATGGAAACAATGAAATATGTGCATGCAGCATAACAAAATAAATTGTAATGGAATATATTATTTATTTTTTCATCTCACTGACTCGCTGACTGCTAAAGGAGAATAGAAGCAATATAAAATAGAGATGACAAAGGGGTATCATGTTATGCTTCTCTGCTCTTGTGAATATCAATGCATTCAGCTTCTTCAGCAGCTCGAATTCCTTAAGTTATATTTTCAATTTAGCTACTGAGACGTATGCAAATGATCTGTCGTAGAATTTAATGCTCTAAATTCCACCTTAATTTATGCTTAAATTGAGCCCTAATTACACAGTTCATTTCAATTTAGTAAAGTTTCAACCTTAATGAGAGCAACCGCAGAGTTTGTTCGCGCAACTTTTTCCAACATAAAAAGTTGGCGGAATGTCAGAGCTAATTAAATATGCATAGCTGCACAATGCACTCCATTTTTTATGCTTATAAAATATGCAGCACTCATTAGTTGTTTGCTCAGCATAATCTAGCTGACAAAACGCACACATTTTATGGTTATTGAAGTAGAAAGGCAGCCATGGTTAACAAGGCGCTGCCGTACGACAGAGGCAAATTTATGTAATTTATTTGGGCATTTTAAAGGCATTCATCAGTTTCAGCTTGAGGTTCAATTTGTCGTCTGTTTTTGTTCCATTTGGTATGCAAAATGAGAAATGAGTTAACAAATTCTGCGGTCTCGCTGTCTGTTCGCTAGGCTCCGCAAATTAACGGCAGAGGCATTTGCTGGCAATTTGTAACCAAAGGCAAACATATGTTGGCAAATACAAGACAAACAAAGGACTTGCACGTCGGGCAAACAGAGACGAAAGTCGTACATGCCAGGAAAAGGTTATGCTCCTACTATTAAATTGTAAAGCCCTCAGGGACAAAAAAATAACTCCACATGCATAGCCCAAGCACACACACACACACACAAGCACACGCCTCCAAGTGTATATGTGTGTGGTTTGAGAAGAACATCACGTATACGCCGCGCTCACCGCCAAGTCAATATATACATATATGTTTATTTTTAGAAACGCAGACCAGCTTCAGTTTTGTCTGAGCACGCGCTATGCTCGATGCTTCATATAAATTGGACTCGAACCAATCGAATACATCGTAGCTGTGGAAATGATATCAATATTGAAATTTTTCTAATAAAATAATAGTTTGCGGTTATATTACAATAGCTCTTCCGTATATATATATATTTTGGCAACTAAATTTCAATCATTAGAGTGGCACTTACCTGAGCACGCTACACACACACACACACACGCACACTAGGAGCTCAATCCATGTGTGTGTGCCTTGACCCATTCACCAGCAGTTGGTAAACTTTGATGGAAAAGCCAACTTTCGGTAAATGTTTGCCATTTTCCCGTTAGGTATCACAATATTCTGCTTTTAGTCCTCTCGCTTTACCCGTTTCATGTCGAATTATATATGCATGGACCTAAATGAAAACTTAATGCATTATACTCGGCCCGAAATTAGCACTAATGCTTATTAAAAAGTTTTCGGAACACTATCCGGCAATGGCCAACAAGAGCGCAAACATTTTAAATATATATATTATATTTCAAACAAGCTCTCATAAATTGTGTTATTTGATATGGCGTTGGCGGCGTTATTAATAATAAATTAATTATAAAACTAAAAGCTCTAAAGTCGGGTATGCGCGAATTAAAGATACCCTGAAACTAGCAAAGAATTAATATATTAATAATTATTATTCTTAATTTCTTACTACTATTTAATTTAATGATCAGAAACGTTCAAAGATCCGAGCTCTTTGGGTAGTGAAGCTATGATCAGTAGAAACTCTGTTTATAATCTATATTATTAATTAGTTGAGTTAACCAAACAAAAAAGTAAATTATAATTTTCGTTTACTTAAGAGAAGTAGAAAAGTTAAGTACTTAGGAGTAATAACAGAGCGACGGATGTGCTTAAATCGATTAAGCACATAGTGTTACATACATTTTATATGCACTAGACTGAGTGTGTAAGAAAAAAAACATAAATAAAAATAAAAAGAATATATATGTATATATTATATATTATTATTATTACGAAAATTGAGAGCAACCGTTGTACTTACATATCAATTTGAATGCACCCACACAAAGCGGGCAGGTACTAGACTCTTAGTGCTTACACCTGTTGAAGGATACTTTTAAAATTAATTAAGTGAGCACTTTGCAAATGTCAAAGAGCAGACGAAAAAGTTTTGATTGCCATGCGGTAAGTGAAATGTTCATAAATGAGCTTGGAGTGCTGCTTGAAAGGCCACAGAGAGAGCGAGAGGGAGAGAGAGAGAGTGAGAGAGCGAGAGAGAGTAAGAGAGAGAGGCAGAGAAAAACATTTGATAATTAGATAAAAATAATTAAACTTAATTACCCAGCTGGAGAATGAGAGTGGCAATGAGAGAACGAGAGAGCGAGATGCAGTGAGAGTGAAGGAGAACGATAGAGGGAGTGAGATGGAGTTCTAGTAATGCATGGAATGCACACTCAATGGTGTGGCCACCGCTCCTGCTGCTTTTGGGGGAAATCACGCATACGCAGCATGAGCCAAACAGCATGTCAATGTCAGCAGTGAGCAGTTGTTGCTGTTGTTGCTCTAAATGGCACACGGAATTATACGATTATTATGGCCAGTCTCGGCCAACTTGTTTTTACACGCGCTTCGTCACACTGTTTCTTCGAATGTGTCAATCGATTTCAGCTGGGCTCGGCCCACCCTAGCCTGAACTGGCCTTTGGGTTGGCTGATGACCCACCAAGTGACCCAGTTGGGAAATGAGTTCCTGCTGCCTTATTAAGCAGCTGTCCATTTATTAACACTTTCGGCTCGGCAATTTTAATTAAAATTCACTCCGTTCGGTGCATCGTTGCTGCTCGGCAATGCCATGACAACCACTTGTTGTGACATTTAGGGCTAATTAAATGTCATACTCTGTTGCTGTGGCAGAGCAACGACTCGTTGACGGCTCATACTATCCTGAGTGCATCCATTTAGAACTTTTCAATTATTTATATCCAACAAAGTTTTAATGCAGCTCACGCAAGTCACCAGTTAGCCAGTTAACTACCTTAAGCTGGGACCAACAAATCATGGCTCTGTTTACCTGGCCAGGCCAGGCAAGGCCGTGGCACCTGACACAATGACTGCCACATGCCAAAATCTTCAATCAAATCCTATTAGTCCTGACGTCTGTTTGTCTTCGCTTCGCGCGGCGTATCCTGCTGAATAATTCAACAGTTGGTGGAAATCATTTGCATTTCACTCATTTGCCGCCTGCCTATCTGTATACAGCTACATATTTATATATATATATATATATACACCTGTACAGCTTCAACTTTTTCTGCGTAATTTGCATGCCATTTATTGCCGCCTGAATAGGGCTTACGCAGACGCCAATCAAATATTTTCTTCTTTTGTTTTCCATTATTTGCCACAGTTTCAGCCAAACAATGGAGCTGCTCGAGTCGCATATGCTGAGCGATTTGAAATTAAATTTCAGACGTTCCAAAGCTCAAAAATAGCTGCCTCTCACATGCTTGATATACTTTTTCCATATGCATACATATACAACAGAATACAATGTGATTTTGAAATTGTTGTTTTTAGTCTGTATATTTATTATATATGAATAATTTTAATATCTCAAAACAGTGTATTATAGGATATTTAAATAATTTTTTAAATATATATTTTTGTATTAATATTATTAGAGCTGATATATCTATCAAAATTTTCTTTTAATCGAGATTTAAATCAACTTTTACTATTTGATTTTCAAGTTATTTACAACTTAAATATTATAAAAACTTTGTTAGCTAGTTTTTCTTAGCAGAGAAAGAGCAGTCTGTTCGTCGAAATGGCAGCATCAAGTAGAAAACTAATTTCGTATAGTTTTGATTGATTTAAACTTTTGTGTGACATATAAACAAAAAAGCCAAATGAAACTTTTGCATTGAGCGCAAGTTCTTCAAAACTTGTTAACTTTTTCGTAGCATAGCAGAAACAGTTATGTTCAAGACTTAGATTACGTTTGATATGCAACTTTATTTAGTTCAATAGTTTCAAAGTCATGTTCGATCTGAAAGTCCAAGATACATAGATACATAGATACATAGATACAAAGAGACATAGATACATAGATACATAGATACATAGATATATAGATACATAGATACATAGATACATAGATACATAGATACATAGATACATAGATACATAGATACATAGATACATAGATACATAGATACATAGATACATAGATACATAGATACATAGATACATATATACATAGATACATAGATACATGGATACACAGATACATAGATACATATATACATAGATACATAGATACATAGATACATAGATATATAGAAACATTGTTACATAGATACATAGATACATGGACACATAGATACATGGATACATAGATACATACATAGATCGAAATTATATACGTTCAGTCGCTCGATAGTTGCTATACGAAGCACAATTATCAGTTTACATGGAACTCGTGCCTATCTATCGATTGTGTATACAAATATGTGTGATGATGTGTGCATCAATACCACACTTATTATGTGCATGGCAGTAGTCATTTGCTCAAGTGCTACCAGAAATATAGTTGGCTACTGATAAAGCGACACGAACCGATAAGGGATGGCTGACGATGGCAGTAGAAGAGCCTGTCACACAGTTGAGCCAGCGGCATAAATTTGACAAATGGATTTCACTTTAGTTGTCACACTTAGATAGCTTGAGAAGGGGCTTAAGCCTAATGTGCACTGAAAATGAACGAATGATTGCACTCAAGACGAGCTATCAAGGAAATGTGTTGCCTACTTTTCAGCTGAAATTGTTGAATGCGAACATTTAAGTGGAAATCGAAATGTAAAATCTATTTGTGGCAAATATTAGTTTCTTTGTTCCACTCACAATAGAATGTAAATTGGAATTGGCTGGAAAACACATTTCAATGCTCGCACTGTGAAAACTGTGAAAACTAATGAACTGTTCTATCAGCCCAGATGCACATACCAAAGCCCTTGCATAATGTTGTCGACTTTAAGCCTTCGTTGCTGCGTGGTTTAAGCCCGCAGCTTACCAAAGGACTACCACCTCCCAGGCCTGACTGCCCGCAGGGCAATCAAAAACATACAACAAAACGGGATGTATGCATACACGAATGCATGCAAACATGTGTGTGGGTGTCTGCGGCCCTGTGTGCATTCAACAAGAATGCAGCTGTTGCTTATTGCTGTTGTTGTTGTTGTCGTTGTTGTTTGTTGTTTGTGAACATTCTGTTGTTTTCAGCTCTCTCGTCAGTGCATTTACTTGCCGCGCTGAGCTAAAATCCATAAATTTGTGACGCTGACATTGTTTGAAGGATGATGTGCTAGATGCCACATGCCACATGCCACACGCCACGTCCACATACATATCAGAGCGCTGCTGTCGCCGCCCACACTGCGGCTGTCTTCCGCTTCTGTGGCTCGCTTCAGCCTTTGTCCTGCCCGTGCTAGTGGCATATTCAAATAACCACAGTGCAACAAGTGGCGCGAATAATCATATGTCTTCCACTCACATTTTCGCTATGAACTGCTATCTACGATTAACATAAGCTATTACCGACGCCATTTTGGCAATCGACGCGTTTACTTGAAATGAAAATAATCACCCACTCGTGGTGCTGCCAGTTTGTCAAATGTTGCTAAATGCGCGTGGGTGTTGTTTCGGCTTAAGTATCTCACACGGCGCTTTGCCCTGGGGTCGATAGCGGGCAAGGAGGTGCCACATGCCACAAGTCACATGAAGTGTCTGCCCGCCCAGCCTGACTTTGCTTTGGCCTGTTCTGCTGTCTGCTCGGCTGCTCAGCTGCTTGGCTGCTTGGCTGCTGTCCGCGTTATCACCCGCTGTGACACATTATTTTTCTAATACGTTGTGTACTACATGTACACACACACAAGCGCATACGCACACACTGCTCCATAGAGACAATGACAACACTGAGAGCTAGCTTTGTGTGCTGTGCGTTGTGTGTGGCTATTTTTGTTTTGCTCAATCCACTCAAAGCTCAGGCATCAAGTTTATTTATTTGGTTTATTATATTTTGTTATTTTGCTTTTCCATTCTGTCGCTGCCATATGCTTCATATATTAGGAGTAATGCAAAAATTATACAGACTTTCTAAAAATATGCGCTCAATTTAGCCGCGAATGGCTGCTGGGATTAGGGAGCTGGCCTTATTAATTTCCATGGGTCCGCACATCGGGCGCCCCATGCGCACTGCTCTCATTATTATCTATCGATGTCCCTGGCCAACAGCTCGCCGCCAGTTAATTTCAATGGCAAGCGGGCAACAGTTAACAGCTGGCCAGCTGTTACAGTATCCTGCGTACTTAGCGCACAAATTATCAGGGCATAAAAATAGACAAGCCCTCATAATCATCAGCCTTCAACCCTCGATCCGCCCCGTGGTTCCCAATGATGATGAACCTCATCGAATTGACGGCGCACAGTTGGCTCAGTTCTCTTCTTCGCAAAAAAAAAAAAAACTTAAAGCGCTTTCCGGCTTCTTCTTGTCTCGTACATACCCTGATAGCAGCTCTGTTGGTAACGTGACTTTCGAAAAATTCATCGCCTACAAACGAAATAAACATTTCAAGTAGCCCATTAAAATTGATTGCCAAAGCCGTTTAGTTTCTGGTAAATATAAATTTGAATTCACGCCAATCTTAGTCTTTAAATTAAAAATTAAAAATAAAAACAAATCGATTTTAATGACGTTTATCTGAATATTTTTGGAATTTACTGTAGATTAAGCCTTCAAGCGATTTTCTCTGCTTTGATTACATACACATTGAGGCTTAATTCAACGCAGATATATTTTTATCACAATATCATGTTTCTTCCTTACGCTCACAGCGGGACACGGCCTGGGCATTTTCATTGTTGACAGCGGGTGATTTGCATTACGCTTATTGTCTTTAATTCAATTTTATTTTAGTTCAGTTCAATAGAAATCTGGGTGGAGTGTATTTATAAACATTTGTGCGGCTTCTGCCGAGTGGGCTGAGAGACGTCAACAGAATGATATCCTTCGTCAACCACAAGCCTTTTGTAAGGCCGCAGGATATTTTGAGACAGAGCCCAGCCTAGGCCCACGTTGCACACACGCTGACAGCTGCTCAGGCTGCACGGCGAGTGTTTCAAACTTTGCTCCTTACAAAGGGACAAGGCCATCTTTAGATGGCCCAGCTACATCTTTGAGATAAAGCTGTGCATTCTAAGCGTATTATGTGTAAAAATAAAAAATATACGCGTGGGCAGTCGCAACAGCTGTTGACTACCAAAGTAATTATTCGTCCGCGCATTAGTTAAGCCGTTTATCAGGCCCAAGGAAGCGAGGCTGCGCCCCTCAGGCGGCAGTTAATTATTGGCAATCTGTGGGAGTAACGGAATCGCACGGACACGAGCTTCCCAGCAGCTGGCCAAGTTGTGAGAAACTTATAAAACAGTCGAAAAGTCTAAACAGGAAAACTTTTACTCTCGAGCTGCGTGGCTCAGGGCTGAAGCACGAGCAACTGCGTGGCGTGGCATCGCCCAGGGACGTGACTTTTGTGACGTTGTCTATCATATTTTGACACTGCAATGGACTCATTATTATTATTGGCATAGATATATGTATATACTATTATTTCATTTCCATATATTCTTGAATTCAATTCTGTGAGAATATGAATATTTTAAATTAAACTGTTTTCAAAACTTTTTTTTCAGCTTGTTCGTTATAATATTTCTGAAGAAAATGAATTCCCCGAATTTTCTAGTCCTTTGCAAGCTCATAATAAACTTGCTTCTGAAGATATTTTTGTATGAAACTTTATTCGAGAGAATTGTAGGCTTTTATTACATTGATGCGTGTAAAATGTCGGTTCATCTGGGCGTTGTTATTCAGCAAAGAAAACAATTTTGGGGCTGACTCGGCTCGCATTGGGGACTTGGGAACATGTGAGTAATGTGCGTAACTCGATATGCTCTTTATTGGAATTACATTGAGGGAAAATGGAAAATAACTGCTGGAACTAGAGCAGCCTGCCAGCCAAGGCAAGCCAAGGCAAAGGAAGCCTAGCAGGGAGGCTGTATAGGGAGGTAGGAAGGGAACGCTGTAAACTCTCAATTTACTAAAGCTCGGCCAAGGACGAGGGCTAATATACGTAATAAAGCTAATGATGTTGTTGTTAATGCTGATGATGGGGCTGTGAAGATGATGCCCATGACTAGCAATTTAAAACGCAATAATGGGCTCTCGTGCTGCCAGCTCTATGTATGTGCGTGCACCTACATATAGAGATGTCGGCGGCTGGGGATTGGCCAACTGAAGTCAATTATGGCTCAATTATGGCTGACGTAGAACAAGAAAGGAATTAATGTGTTGTTAAGCTCAATTAGAGTTGGAGTCTGGCACGCATCCACTAATGAAATAATATTCCTCTCTAATGTTGCAGCTGGTCGGCGCTGATGGACACGAGTATCACTTCAAACACAAGACATTGCCGCACGCTCGCTCGCGGCGCAGCCTGATGCACACGCGTGTCCTCAAGAGTCATCCCTCGGTGAGTATAACTGTAAACTTAAAGACTATTGACAGCTGTAGCTGTAGCTGCTGCTGTAGCTGCAGCTGAAGCCATGTGCCTGGCACCCACCTCATTGCATAAATGTCAGAGTTCAGTTTGCCGCTTCAGTGCTTCCGCTGGCAAGTTGGCAATCAGTTGGCAAATTGCGTTCTCGGCCAAGTCCAAGTTGCACCACCTCAACCACAATCACGTTGATTGCATTGCAGTGGATCTAGCTGGCCGCTACGTGACAGTGGGCCACTCTCGATAATTACTATTCAAAATGCAACAGGCAGGCAGGCAGGCATGCATCAAAATGCCACATGAAAACGAGAATTATGCAGATTCCTTATATTTGTTTAGTTTGCTGTCAGCCCAGCCCAGCCGGAACCCGAATTACTGACGGACACGTACACAACGCCGACCCGTGAATGTGTCCATGTGCTAGGGGCTTATGCAGCCGTTGATAGCAGGCATTTCGATATTGATACATTCCCTTTGAAATCTTTCGTCAGGTGCTCACGGCTGTTCAACAGCCGGGCTTTAGACGCGAGAAGCGTGGTCTGCGACCGGCAATACCTGCGATTCATGGACTGCACTACGCAGCTACGCTGGGCGAACCGAATACCGTTGATGTGGAGCCGACGGATCCGTACTTTCCCCTGCAATGGTATCTGAAAAACACCGGACAGAACGGCGGCAAAGTGCGATTGGATCTGAATGTACAGGCTGCCTGGGCTCAGGGCATTACGGGCAAGAACGTGACCACGGCCATCATGGATGACGGTAAGTTTCATGCATGAAGAAGCTGTGTCGATATGATTCCAAATTGTTTTATTTTTATCCTCTGTGCAGGCGTGGACTACATGCATCCGGATCTGAAATTCAATTATGTAAGTAATTGCGAGTCGTCGTAAATAACAAACTCAAAAGCCAGCAGCGCCAAATACATTGCTGTGCGTGTGTATGTGTGTGTGTGTGTGTGGGTGTGTGTGTGTGAGTTGATGGCTTTCAAAATTATATTTGCACAGTGCTATGGTCAAATGAACGCAACGATTGACGTTTATTCAACTGCACACAGCCTCATCGAATCGAGTTGATCCACAGATGCAATTCAAATCAAGATGCGAACTTTTTGATTGCTTTTTTATTTATATTCAAAGTTTGATTCTAAATGAAAATGCTTTACTATTTATACGCGCCGAAGCAATTTAAATAACATAATCAGTTGCCGCATTTCGTAATTTCCCATTTGCATATTGATGACCTATCTATAATACAGGTTTTGGTTTTTGATTTTCTTATTAAAGCTGTAATATTGCAAATGTGTTAATCCAGCAGTTATTTTAATTTAATGTTAATGTGTTAGTTTAGCATTTCTGAATTTAATTAAAATACTATAATATGAATTTCATGTGGCATTTCGAAATTTCCCATTTGCATATTGATGACTTATTTAGATTGTATTTTTTTATTGTTTTAAATCTTGTTAATATGTTGTTGTAAATTTATTTCATCAATCTAATTTAATGCCAAAATTAGAGGAATATATCATGGAAGAATTGAAAGCTTAATTGATTAAACATATTTAAAACATATTTTGTCAGTATCAAATAATTTAATATATTTTAATTAATCAATTAATTTATCCTTAGCTGTGCTAGCTACATAGCTTCATTTTGATAATGAATTCACTTTTGCTGTCGTTGCTCTGCAATAAAGGCTTAGCTCGTTCTAATAGCCTCTAAATACAACGCCTGTCCTAAAATCTGCCTCCCACAGCACTCAGCAAAGTAGCCAATAATTAATTGTGCAAGCCTTTGTCCCTTGCTTACGTCACTGCACGGAAAGAGCCAATCCCTTACCGTCTGTTGGTCCGCCCATTGCTCTCGTTGCTCGGCATAATGCTATCAGATTAAAACCCGATAGTGTTGTCTCAACTATCTGGCGCATACAGCAATTGTTGGAGCCATGCTAACCGCACTGGGTATAATTAAAGCAGAACGGGTCTCAGAATTTAATGGAACAAAAAGAGGGTAAAAAAAATATATAAAAAAGTAGTTCTGTTTACATTATTTACATCAATGAGTTGGGATTTGAAAAAAAAGAGAAATGAATGTGCACTTTATTAGATAATATATATATTATCTAAGCGCAAAACAAGTGGGCAGACAGAGAGATAAAGCACTATCGTACATGTTCAGCAAATATAAGAGAGAGCAAACATGAAATTTTTTTTTTTTTTTGACTATACTTTAACTTATTTGTCATTATTAAAATATAAACCCATTTTACATTTGCGCCCATGTGTATTACGTATACTTTTGGAACTACCCTCGCTTGGCATGTGCATGATTGAAGTGCTCTGCAAATATTACTGCAAATTGTTATTAGCATTAATGGGCGGCTTTAGTCGGCAGATTATGCGTGATGAGACACCAAAATGCACTTAAACCTGACGCCATGCCGACTATTTGACGCAACCACTGCGTATCTCTCTCTATTAATGGCTCTACGTGTGGAGCACCAGGCAGCCATTTGTTCACCCACTTGCTCACCCACTTTATCCGCTGTACTCTCACTTGCAGAACGCCGAGGCGAGCTACGACTTTAGCAGCAATGATGCATTCCCCTATCCGCGGTATACCGACGACTGGTTTAACAGGTAAGTCGCGGCAGAGCCTAAGCGCCTTTGGGGGCTTATGCTCATAAGCATAAGCACCGGCTTAATAGCCCGGCAGTAAGAGCCGATGGGAAAGTACTTTGAGTTACTGCCTTGGCATTTGGAATTTCAATTGTGTAAAGTAAGCAGCTGTGCCAAAGAACGAAATGCGAAACAATTCGCAAAGTTTTGCTCTTTCAGTTTTTTCGTGTTTTAAGTTTGTTTTCGCTTTTCCTTTGGAGCCGAAGTAAAAAAAGCAATTTGCAAGGTTTCCGTTAATTGCCTGCTTTGTTATGATTTCCTACTGCGCATTTCGTTATTCATCTGGCTTTCCGGTATTTGAAGGCTCCTCACGAAGGGTCGTATTTGTTTTAGCTGCTTGGTGCTTATCGCATTCATTTCACAATGCGCGATTGTAAGCGTCCGAAAAAGATGCGCAGGCAAATGCCACGTATTTCACAAATATAGTTATGAAATGGTCACCCTTAAGGTCCTCACGCTCTCTCTCTCTCTCTCACACTCTCTTTTATTCTATCCTTCATTTCTGCAGCCATGGCACTCGGTGTGCTGGCGAAGTGGCTGCTGCCAGAGATAATGGAATTTGCGGCGTGGGTGTTGCTTATGACAGCAAAATCGCAGGTAAGTGGATTTGCCACGTAGTAAATAAGGAGAATGGGCGGGTGACGAGGAGCAGTCATGACTTTGCCAATCCAAGTCAAGCAAATTATTCAAGTCAAGTGTTAAAGTATTGCATCACGTATACGCGCTGTGTGACGAATATTCCACTGCATTCTGCAATGATGACAAATGTTTATATATGTATTCTATATCTAACTGAAGCCAAGTATGAGACTCGGGAGAGCAGAGCACCACAAGTGGGCACATAAATCGGCTCGAATCTTATCTGTCGTTTTTATAGCACAAGTGGGAAAAATCATGTGAAAAATCGGGAATATTTGATAATCGCACACACATTGCGTGCTGTTTTTTTTTTTTACGATTGCCATAAAGCGTCAAGTGAAAGTGAAAAAGAATAAATAGCGGGGGCTGGCAACAGTTGGGTGGCATTTATATAGATGACCATAAATGCTGATTTATAATTGCGAGCATTAAGATTAATGGACACTCTGCAGGCATACGCATGCTGGACCAGCCCTATATGACGGACCTAATCGAAGCCAACTCAATGGGACACGAGCCGCACAAAATCCACATATACAGTGCCTCCTGGGGTCCCACAGATGATGGCAAGACGGTGGATGGGCCGCGCAATGCCACCATGCGCGCCATTGTCCAGGGTGTGAATGAGGTAATGCTATACGATATACGCAGCTCGCAGCTCGAAATCTTAAGCACCGTTAATTTCTGGCCACCCTGCAGGGCCGAAATGGCTTGGGCAACATCTATGTCTGGGCGTCTGGCGATGGCGGCGAGGAGGATGACTGCAACTGCGATGGCTATGCCGCCTCCATGTGGACAATTTCCATTAACAGCGCCATCAACGATGGCCAGAATGCGCACTACGACGAAAGCTGCAGCTCGACGCTGGCATCGACGTTCAGCAACGGTGCCAAGGATCCAAACACTGGGGTCGCCACCACCGACCTATACGGCAAGTGCACCACGACCCACTCGGGCACCAGCGCCGCGGCACCTGAGGCAGCTGGCGTCTTTGCATTGGCTTTGGAAGCGAAGTGAGTATCGGGAGGTGCGGTCGAGTTGCTTACATCAATTCATGCAAATCTCAATTCCCATTTGGCCAACAGCCCTCAGCTCACTTGGCGCGACATACAGCATCTGACTGTGCTGACATCGAAACGCAATTCCCTTTTCGATGCCAAGAACCGATTCTACTGGACAATGAACGGCGTCGGGCTGGAGTTCAATCACCTCTTCGGGTTCGGTGTGCTCGATGCGGGCGCCATGGTGACCCTGGCAAAGCAGTGGCACTCGGTGCCAGCACGCTATCACTGCGAGGCGGGCGAGATTAACAAGCCACAGTAAGTGCACTCACATTGTTGCTGTTGTTGTCTGAGTTTTGGGTCTGTGCTAAGCCAAGGCTACTCATATGTAGGCCAATCATAATGGGTCGCTCGCTGTTTTGGGAAATCAAAACCGATGCGTGCAAGGGCACCGATACGGAAGTGAACTACTTGGAGCACGTGCAGGCAGTCATCACGGCGAATGCGTCGCGACGCGGCGACCTGGAGCTCTTCCTCACCTCCCCCATGGGCACCAAGTAAGTGTTAGTCTAGATCTCAGGTCGGTCGAGATTATTCTCTATATCGCGTGCTAGATCCATGATTCTGTCGCGACGCGCCAACGATGATGATCATCGCGATGGCTTCACCAAATGGCCCTTCATGACCACCCACTCCTGGGGCGAGTATCCACAGGGCGTATGGAAACTGGAAGTATGTTAACTGAAGTTATAGATAGCTGAAGGTCATTGCTATTAATTGGGTTCGCTTGCTTTCCAGGCACGCTTCAATTCAGCTCAGACGCGACTTGGCCATCTGGTGGAGTGGTCGCTGGTGTTGCACGGCACGAAGGAGGCCCCTTACCGCACCCTGAAGCCGTCCTCGCCGCACTCGAAGCTGGCCATCGTTAAGAAGGCGCACGAAGACAAAAAGATGAAGTAAGCGCTGTACGTGACATCCGCGACGTCGTCCATTAGTCAACCTGGCTTTTATCATTCAGTTTAGTATGAAGTGCAAGAATGTGTAGGCTGTGTTTCTTTTTATTTAAACGAGATTGATTGAACACAATGTTTGATTTGATAGAACTGTAAATTCGAGTCTCTACAACTTTTAATTGAAATATCAACTGAGCTAAAAGTTCAGTTTGGTTGCAATTTTATGAAATTCTGTTTGATGCCCTGAGACGTTCTCCTTTGAGTTTCCAGTAATTTGAATTGTAATGGAGTTGTTCAAGCGCACATATTTTTTTTAGTCAACTGCAAAGTTCACTTAAAGAATAAAAAACACAAATTTTGAAAGAAACCAAACTAGTTGAATCGTAGCAAAAGATAAAACCGTAGTATCTATCAACGTTAAGCAGAAAGAATCATTTGAAACAGGTATAGCGTACGTGTATTTCATTAGTTATTTCATTAGTGAGCAACAGAGCGAGGGAGTCATTGAACAATACACACAACTATCTTCTTAAATAACGGAAATGTCTTGTAAATGTACTATATATAACGATGTGTATACATATATACCTTATCTGTAACTGTGTCCTATGCTCTTAGACTCTTAATAACGATATATACAAATTATGAAAAGAAAACTATTCTCATTTCTCTATACAATATGAACATAAAATGTTGATCTTGAATGAAAAGGGAGTCAGTCCAAGCTGCACACCGCTTCCAGTGAAATCTCTCTATAAGAATAATCTATCTATTATTTATGAGTATATATAAATATATCTGTAATTGTACTTTCCAATGTATTGTATGCATATAACTTGCAGACAAAGTTATTTTCTTCAGTTTCTTTCGGGGGCCAAAAATAATAAAAACGAGTATGCAAATGATTTGAGTTATAATTTTGATAAAACAAAGATAAATATATAAAAGGAGTGTGTTTGTTTATAAACGAGGAATATAAATATTAATGATAAATAGAAAGTACAAGTGCAGAACATTGAATGTGTAACAGCAGAGATTGACGTGTTTAGTGTAAAGCAACTAAATTTATAAATGACATTGTTAAAGTTCATGGGCTAAAGTGCAAAGGAATGATATATATATTATATATACCAACATATATAAATATATATAAACGTATATACAAAATTTATGCAGTACATGTGTAATTATTATCCAACAGTGACATAAATATTATACATCAATAACAAATATATATACATATATACATATACATGCAACAAGACAGTGTCTATATAGAGAACTTATATATACAAATAAATGTATAAAATATAATATACACACACCTATATATATATAAACATATATATATATATATATATATATATATATATATATATATATATCATCGGAGTAAATAACTTATATTGATGTGAAGTTATATTGGATGTTGTAGATACTATGAATACACACAAAATACCCACATAAATGAAATTGCAAATCAAAAAACCAAATGAAACCGATCTAGTATATATACTATATATGTTAAACAGAAACTAACACAGAACAGATAAATCTTCGAGCAGTATTATTATTTGCCATTGAAAGTTTGTTTGTTACTCATTAAATATCATTATTATTGGCTTTTTCGATTCTCCAGCAAAGGTTAATCAAACCAAATCTATTTAATTTTGTAAATAAAAGTTGGAAAACCGCCAAACCGGATTTTTAATACTACATCAATAGCCAGACATTTCAGATGTGAATGATGTGCGTATGCATATTTGGCCCATGTTCAATGCGTGAGAGAAAGCTTTAAGCTTTCGACCAGCTTCATCCACCAGCTACGACCCAAACCTGCCAGCGAAAGTCTACACAAACATTCATACTGGAAGCTAACAGCTTTGCTTGTGATGAGTTGTCCAACACTGCTCTGCAAATTCTACAAAAGCTTTCTCATTTGTTGCGCTCGTAACTATTAAATATACATGTTGACTAGCTATTAATCCATATGTACATATAAGGTGTTTGCTATTTTTGCAAGCTTTTAATTAATTAAATGTTGTTAAATTATTGCGAATATATATAAGATGGAATAGTTATTGGCGTGGCATTAAATAAAGGCTGAAGATTCTGTTTATTTTTTAAATTATAAATGCATTGTCGATTGCATATTTATTAATATATGTTTATTGTATTCGGGCAATAATTATCGATCTATAGTTAGATTTGTAATTGTTAGTTATTATCGTTAGCTCCAACCAATATGTTTGATGAAAATAGTCTTTAATAGTTTGCATGACCTTTATTTCTTTTATTATATCCTTAGAGAGGTGTAAAAGTATGCATTGCCATTAAATATATATTTAACGTAGCATGAAGAATGTTTAAAATAAATGTTAAAGTTTTCGACATTATATATAAGGAAACAATATGCCAGCATTTCAATATAAAAAGAAAATATCAAGAAAAGTTAACAAGGCATTTGAAAATAACGAAATCTAGCAACACATTCTTCATTAATTATTAACAAAATTCTTGCCTAATTTGCGTTAGTTTTGTAGATTAAAAGTTAGAGGCGCTTTAATGACTTACAGCTCAATTTACATATATAATATATGTGTATATTCGCATATCGCAGAGGACTAGCAAAAGTTTTCGTTTCAGGAAATGTTTATTAACTATAAATTGCGCAGCGCTAAAGGCGCCGAGCCGCGCATTGGAAGGAAGGAAATGAGCAAACATCGGACGCACCCACAAAAACAAATAAAAATACGCCATACGCAAAACGCACAAAATGGTGAGGTAGGCGTTACTGTCGATGTTGTTGTTGTTGTTGTTGTTGCTTTTGGTGCTGTTGCTGATGTATTGAGTATACGGCAGGCAGTGCGTTCATTTGCCTGCGGGCCTATGATAAATTGTCATACTAATTGTTTTTAGCGTTCACGACAGACAGGCAGCGGCGTCTTGAACTGAGAGGCGGCTGGCTGACGGTTTATGTAGCCCACGTCAATGTCATTGGCCATGGCAGTGGCTATGCTGATGATGACGGCGACGATGACGTTCAGCAGCTAAATGCAGCCTGAGGCTGGCATAATTTTAGGCTCTCGCCTTTAAATGCCAAATTAGAAAACAAAACGAATTTGCCACTCATTTGCCTTGGACCTGTCAAATTTCGCATATCATCTGAGGCCTCCCATTTTCGGCACTTGAACAATTTGAGTTTTCGGCCAAAGGAATTTACGCTTAGGCCTCAAATAGTGCGCAATATTCGGCCAGCTGCAGTTGCCATCAATCATCAATCATCCATCAAGCAGTCTCATTGCTTCTGCAAAATGATTTGCGAGCACTTGAAATAGAGTTACTCGAGCAGTTAGTTCGCTAGTGCAGGCAAACATGTTAATATTTTGGCAAGAAGTAACAAGTTTATGATTTATGACATTTTAATAATGACAGCCGACTCGGGCCGGGTCAGATGGGGCGACGGCAAATGGGAGCAGCAACAGGTTTGTTGTCAAGTTTCTTGTGGCCGGCGTTTCGTTGTTTGTTGTTGCTTTTAAATAAATTTGTGTTTTTACGCTCATTTGCTGATGGTCAGGGAGACAGCGAGAAAGAGAGAGATACAGAGAGAGGGGAGGGAGGCTTTGACTTTGGACATTTCTGTAAGCGGCGAGTATTTGACACTTTAATGAACTGCCTGGGGTCGCGTGTGTCGCAGTCGCCCGCCGCCGCGACCCCCGCAGGCGGTTCATTAATATTAATGCTTCATTTTGGCCAGTTTTCGCCATGACAAAATTGGGCTAGCGCACTTTAACCTGTGCCATCGCCATCGACACACACACACGCACACACATACATGTCAATCGTCGGTGCTCCGTTTGTTTAATTTGTTGATAATTGCAGTTTAATTGAGCAGCGATAAGAGCGAAGCTTGTTGTGTTGGTCACCAGATCGCAAACAATTAGTGGGCCATGCTCAAATACATCGGCCGATTTGGCCATTTGCCAGCGACTCGGTCGACTGCTAATGCGTACGAGTAATTATGGCACAATTGCATTTGTCTGCTGACCTTTGACCGGGCCAGCTTAGGCCTAATGCCCTTAATGGTCTTGTGTGTTTGGCACCGTAATTGCTATTATTAGCTGCTTGTATTTGGACACACTGGCCCACATGTGTTTCTCTGTGTGCGTGTGTGTGTGTGTTATGCACAATGTCTTTTGTATCTGTTGGCGGCTGCTGATGTCATGATTTATGGGCCAATCGAAATTAAGGCACGCGCCGACTTTGAAATATTTTAATTAAGAACACTCGCGCACACAGGCCGATATCAATTACCCAGTCCACCACCACCACCAGTGCACCACCGTATCGATGGCCACGAAAATTTGCACGGCAAATGAAATCCGTGCGAAACTTGGCCAAAATCTTATAATTTACTTTATCGTTTCGGCCAGTTCTGTGGCAACTTTTGACTGCCACCGCTATTTGTTATCGTTTGGGCTTAGTTGTGTTTGCCCTCGGTCTAAAGATAAACAAGCGCCCGGCACAAAACAAGAAAAACAAGCACCTGACAACCTGACCCTAGGCCATGTTATTTAACTTTGGACACGCAGCTATTGGCGGCTGTCCATATCAGTTATATGACAGCAGCTGCCCAGCAACTGTACCAACCAGAGTTTCTGGCCCCCATTGCGGGGGTCTTTAAGTTATTTAGTATCTAAGTCGCAACCGCCTGAGCAAATTTCTATTTTCTTGTATTCATTTTTGTTTGTTTTGTTTGATTTTTTTTCCTTTTTGTTCTCTATGGTTCTATTTCCATTCGCCATTTGCCAGTGGCAAAAGTAATTAAATTAAACGTTGATGGAAAGAAAGATGGAGAGAGCGAGGGATGGGGAGTGGGTGAGTGTGGGGGTGTATATGAGAGTGACAGTGATATTGGAAGAGAGAGAGAGAGAGAGAAAGAGAGAGAGAGAGAGAGAGACAGAGAGAGACAGAGAGACAGAGAGAGAGAGAGAACGATTTATAAAGAGAGAGTTTTAATAATTATGTTAACAAATTGCTCGCTTTGAGCCAAATATAAATGCTGCCCCAGTGGGTCCAATGGGACATTTGCTCATCGAGCCGGCCAGCTAAACCGACATCAACACACATCTTGGCTGCCCTTTGCTGATGTATGGCGCCTCGTTATGTGCATAAATGAGCATTGCTTAGCAGACCTGTTCAAATAGGCAGAGTCAACGTTAGGAAGGGGAGGGGCACAGCCTGTTGCTGCGGGCATTGTTGGCCTCTGCTTATGCTTATGTTGGCCTATAAATCTGGTCAGCAGCCTCTTGCGGTCAGGCTCATTTATGATGAGTTTCCATTGACAGCTAAGTGGTCATGCGTAGCTGGGCCTGAACTATTATCAATTAGAGCGTATTCTCTATGCACACACACACACACACGCACGCACGTACTCACACAAACACACAGATGCGTGGAGCACATCCTAGCCAGATTTGCACACTTGAAGATGTAATCAGATTTATGTGCAGCAATCAAGACAATTACCTAGCAAATTCTAGAAACCATATGAATCAGTTGATACAGAAACGTGTGGAGTGCGTTCATGCGTGTGTGTGTGTGTGTGTGTGTGTGGCGTCTGCTCTTGGTTTGTTGTTAAATATTATTATTGCAGTAGTAGTGTTGATGTACTGTATGTCTCCAAGGAGCCATTTATGACTAATTTAAACGAATTGTTGCCAAGACAATGTGCCAATTTGTTATTCTTGGCCAGTTGCTCAGGCATTGGCCATGGCTGGAGCGTGGCCCAATTATGTGCGCTGGGAATTTCGTTTAAATATATGTATGGCTTGCTTAAGTAGTTACAACAAGTGTTACTTGCACACACACACACAAACACACACATATGCACATAGAGAGTTGCCAGAGATGCAAAATTATAATCAAAATTCATATCAAAAATCATTTTGGCATCAGCTGCGGCTGCCAGTTGACTAATTAATTAATTATGCATATTTCCGCATAGTTTTTGGTGGCATTCGGCCGCTTTGTAGTTTGGCCGCTCCGAAACACGAGTAGTTTTTGCCGCGCTTCGAATTTATGTAACGGACTGCCCAAACCAACGCCCCATTGGGGCACCCCAAGGCGCAGTGTTAACGCTTAAATGGTCATTTATCTTTGATTAACTGTTGTTGGCTGTCGGCTGTCGGTTGTCGGTTGTCGGTGTTTGGTTTTCGGTTTTCGGTTTTCGGTTGTTTGGCTGTTGCTGTTGCTGTTGCTGTTGTTGCCTGTCTGCTCGTGGCGCGTGTTGCAACCGCCGAAATCGAGCACAAAATCAAAATCAAAACTCCAGCTGAAGCTGAAACTGAAACTTTAGCTAGTATATTGTAAGCGTTCGCATCATTTATCATTTTTAGTTACAATTTCGAATTTTCACTCTTGTGGCATTTTTGGACGCAGCGAAATTAAATGCGCGTATAAAAATCAGAGGGCCCTCAACTCTGGACGCCAGTTTGCAACTTTTGGTAGCAGCCAACAGATCCGTGCACAGCATCCCACAGCGCCCCAACCTAAGTCCATGATGCGTGGAATTCTAGTAAGTATTTGTGGAAATTGAAAACCTTCAACTGCCCGCCTTACGCTCAGCGAAAACACTTTCAGCTTCTCTGCTTCGTTGCTGTGGCGAGCGCCTCGAAATTGGGCTACAATTACCGGCCAGCTGTCGACGACAGGCGCTTTGCTGACCTCATCGATAGGGAGGCCACCGGATTCAGTGCATCGGACACACGGCAGCAACAGCAACAGCTACAACAACAGCAACAACAACAACAACAGCTGGGGACAGGGGGCGTGCCTGAAGAATTTAATAAGGAATTCTATACATATGCCGCGCCCGAGGAGGACTTTGCCGATCGCGAGGCCACACAGCAAATCGCCAATATGCTGAAGCGCAGGCTACGCGTGCTCTTCATCAAGTCGCCCGAGCATCAGGGCCTCACCAATGCCGCACTGCAGCTGGCCAAACAGTCCAGCGAGCAGCGCACGGCCATCTACGTGCTGACCAAGCAGGCGGACGTCGGGGAACTGGCGCAGCGGCTACAGTCCGAGAAGCAGAAGTTCGAGCACAAGCCAGAGGTTCACTTTGTGAAATATCGCACGCCCGAGGATGCGGTGCGTGCACAGCAGCTCATCCAGCAGCAATTCAATGCCCTGGGCGGCAGCTCGCACAGTTCCGATGAGGGCGTGGCACCGGTACTGGACTTCAGCTCAGCTCCGATTGTCGATGAGCGCTCGCCGGCACAGGGCAGTGTCGGCTCCAAGTATTTGCCTGCAGCGTAGCAGCCTCGAGTATTGCAACTAGAATTCCTTTAGTCAGTTTACGTTGTTGTAGTTGTTTCTGTTATATTTTATTAAAATAAGATTCCCATTACAAATTGCGTGCGCCGAGCAAGGCTATTATTTCACTTTGATGTACAAACTGTTCTCGGAGCTACGCTCTTGACAGAAAAATGGAAAATTAAAATTATTCTCGGTATTATGTTTATGATAACAAACCAATTTAATACGATATACTCTTCGATGCGGTCCATGGGTTGTGGCTGCAACATCATATATAGGGTTCAACTGTAAGTATTGTATGCTAATTATTCATTTGATTTTTGAATCATTAATCTTAGAATACTGCATAGAGTATTTAACAACTAATCAACAATTATTTTCATTATTGTACAAAAATACAGAAATTATTTAATATATTTATTGTCAGGGTACAGTCGAGTTCCGATAATTCGAATGGCAAGGGGATTAGAATTTTCTTATTTTCGATTTATACAGAAATTCAAATAATCGAGAACGATATTTTTCAAGGAGATAAAATTTGTTTTCGATATTTCGCGATTTTCGATTAACGGTGTACAAATCATCTTCCGGCGAAACCTATGTAAAAACTTGAAATTCATAATGAATATAGGGTATTCAAAAAGCGATTATTATTCACCCGTTATGCATGTATTGTGTATGTGTGCTCAGTTAAGTATCCTTTGACTAAGTATTGTATGCCTCAGGATTGGTGGCTTTTAGCCAAGTGCTACTGCCACTGCCACTGCCACTGCCACTGCCACTGCCACTGCCACTGCCACTGCCACTGCCATGGCTACTACCACGTCCATGGCCATGGCCATGGCCACTGCCATTGCCATTGCCGTTGCTCTTGCCCAGAAGACAGACTTTGAAAAACGCAGGATACAACTTTTATAATTTGATTAGCTTTGTGCAGTGATTTTGCCTTTGAAGCTGAACTAAGAAGAGTTTTGTATTATTTATGCACTATAGTTCTTAGAATTATCGAAAGTTTAACAAACGCCTAGATAAGTGTGCACGTTGTCTGGTCTGAGCTGACATTATCCATGTCTCATATATTATGCAGAATAATACATCGAGAAATCATTGTAATCCAGTATATAAACTAACTGAAATTTGTTTTCCATCAGTTAGATGGGAAGATAAAAAGTAAACTAATTACATTTAGGCTTAGAGATTTAGCCAATAATAAATAATTTCTTTTTGCTGCTGGCAGTAAATATATTTTGGTTACAGTCCCTCAGTTACTGATAAATACGATTGATTAAATTCTCTTTTTCAGTCTGTATCATAATCTAGATTTGTGCAAACGCAAAGGTGTTTATTTTGTCGCACAAAATAAGAAGATAGCTTTAGGGATACGTCTTGTAAGCTCAGCTTCACAGCTCAATAAATTGTCGCTTATTAAAGTTGCAAAAAGGAAGCTTAGAGCATATCCTTGCTGCTGGAAATTTAAAACGGATTCAATTTCAATTGTTGCCGTGCGTGGCAATTGCTGTCTAGGGGGTCCACAGGAGTCGGCGGGTCTTGCAATTATGTTGGCGCTGTAAAGCAGCCAGCACGTATGTGCTGCGGTGTGTGTGTGTTTCTTTTCTCTTTTTTTGTTAAGAGAAGCGAAATAAAAGTAAATAATGAAAATAAAACGCTGGCGAAAGGCGCACAGATAAAAATAAAACGCATCGCATATAAAACGAAGTACCGACAAAATGGCAGACAGTTTGCGAAGCGGGAAGTGCCCCACTCCCATCGTGATTGTCTATAACGTCTCTATCCGATTAAAGCGCAATTCGGAGTCAATTAATACAAATGAGCGGCTCTTAATATGGATGGCGAGGGAGGGCGAGCGGGCGAGTGGAGGGGCTCTGGCGATTTGCACAATAACTCACAGCAGCAAGCAGGAAGAGGCAGCATTTTTGCTCTGTTCGCCCCTTGCAATTTAATTAAACAAACAGTTTGCCCTGCGGTTTTCGGCCAGCACTAGCTGCGGCAGCCGCAGTTGGCCCGGGGGACTAGTAATTTGCAGCGGCAACAGCGGCAACAGCAAAAATGTTTGCCAAGTGCCGACGTGTTGGCAACAACTCTAATCCGTTGTGAATAATTGTTATTGTTTTGGGCACTCGGAACGGGCACTTGTGCTCTAAATTTAATTGTCTAGGATTGAAGTTACACGGCCGTCCATTGCGGTCCGTCTAAGCGTCTGTCAGCCATATCGATTATTTTTAATTGCTTTTTAAGTCAAAGTCTGTCAAACAAAATAGGCGCAGTTAGAGCCCAAATAATTCACATATACAAGCCAGCATGGCTCTGAGCCATTCTCATGTTGAACAAGGTCGTAAGACAATGATATTTTGGTACATTTGAAAAGCAAGATTAATGCATTAATGTCTCGTGTCCTGTCACAGCTTGCCGTAATGGCCCAGAAATAGGTTTGCAAAAGCAATTAAACTAAAATTATGGAATTCCTAATCGATAACAAAATTTAGAAAATTATATAAGCCGCAGGTCTCAATAGCCTGTGTTTTACTTTGAGTTAATTTTAATTTTAAAACAAATCTAATTTCTATAAAAAATAAAAAATAATAATAATTTATAGCTCGGCCTTTCAACAGATATTTATAAATATTAATTTTACTTATTTGTATTGTATAAATTATAAATTAAATAGTTAATGATATATATAAATTTATTTAATTTATTAGAAGATTAATTTACTATTTTAATTAATTTAATTAAATTTCAAATAATTAAATAACTTTATTAATTAATTCATTTAATTGACTTAAAAAAAAACTAAAAAGAATATTTAATTATCCCAATATTCGTATATAATGTGACATATATTAAATTCATTTATATTATAAATTTATTTTTACATTATATTAAATATTTTACATTTATTATATACATATTTATTATATATATATATACATATATAGTATATTATACATAGAGTACCTCTGGTACCTTTAAAGTCAAGTGTTTGTATTTGATTCACAATTGAAAAAGAATGCAATTTCAACGAATTCGATAGCGTTCAAAATGATTTCGAGGAACTGAACACCCTTAAAAAAGCAATTTATATACACATACATAAATGTGCGTGCGTGTTAGTTAACGAGTGTGTGTGTGTGTGCTGTGTAAATATTGTATTGTTGTGGGGCCAGGATTTTGTCATGTCACAGCCAATTAAGCTACCTGAAATGAAAGATGAAACGTAAGGCGACAAAGCGTTGAAAGCGCTGCTGGGAATCGATGTATGTTCGAGACACGCCCACAACCACACACTTACTCATACACACATACACATTCAGACAAACAATAATTTATTTTGTATTTGTCTACTTGTATTGTAATGGCCCCTCAGTGTGGGCGTACAAAGCTTAGTTCCGTGCATCATTATCCCTTTTTGGAGTCTCAAATTGATTACGAGATATGAATTTCTGTCCTTAGCCGTCGAGCTAATTGTCAGGCGTCTAGCCAGTCGAGAGCTGAACATTTATACACATATCTGGAGGTGTTTATTATCGCTTTGTTTGGCCGATCACATGTCTGGGCTCGCGGGTAATTAAAATTCCACATAAATAAATATACATAACATATATTTATATACTGCTTCAGTTCGCCACACACATACGGCTTTAACTATCCAACGAACTTATCAAATATGAATAGCTGCTAAGGTGTGATGAACGGGATGGGAGAGGGCCTCACACATTGTGGGTAGCTGGGTTGGTTGATTATGTGTTGCTGTCTTGGCGACCAAACACCATCGACAAAATTATTATTGCATTTGTATTGCGGCAGTCGAAGAAGTACACACAGTGAATTCAAATCGATTCCATATTTGTGCTTGACAGACAATCACAAATCTGAACGGCTGAATGCGTAGTTGATGTGTGTACGTGTGTGTATTAGGCATTTGAGAATGTTGACCTAATTTGGCGTGCAATCACTTGACGCTCGCGGGTCCTTCGCCTCTACGGGCGCAATTCAAACACAATTTCCATAGCGCCAGCTAATACAGCTAATAAAGTGAACCCAACTTAAAGCCACAAAGCAAATAGGTGTGGTTGCTGCATGTGGCAAAGACGTGCTGGGGCAGGGGGCAAGCAAAGGGTCGGCTTCTTGCCCAATTCAGGCATAGACAGCGCATGAACGAAAGCCAGCACAAAACGGAAATGAAACTTATTAAAAGATTTGAATCTAATCGATTTTTGTCCTTTACGCCGAAATGAACTTTGCCGTCGCCAGCTCGCAGTTACCAGTTACCAGTTACCAGTTGCCAGTTGCCAGTTGCCGTTGCCAGCTGTGGTGCGGTGCGGTGCGGTGCGGTGGGGTGACCATGGCATTTGCCAGCCATAAATTTAATTGAAAACCCAAATAGTATTCTGTCTATGGCAGCATGGTGGCAAGGCGAGCCGAGTGCATGTCCGTATGCCAAGTAAACACGCATACAAACGTACGTACAAACATATATAGATGGATTTTATTAAATTTACTTAAGCGTCGATAACTCAACCAAATCATTGGCTTTTAGTGCAGAAGGCGAACGTGCTGACTGCCACCTGCACACGCAGACAAATGCGATTTCAAATAATTTGAATATCCAATTGAATGTGTGCACTTATCGTCACGCACACATATCTCTCAATGCACTCAGCGAGCTGCCTAGGTACAGACGAGCACCGTTCAGTGCCAGCCAGTGCCCCCCCCCCCCCCCCCCCCCCCCAGCCCAGGCAAAAGAGGAGAGTCACGTTTGCCAACTTGCTGGCGTTTAACACAAATGCCAACCCATGCACAGCATCAATTGTCTATTTGACCGTAGTCGTAGCCGTAGCTGTAGCTGCAGAGCACCGAATCGGTGGCCCATTGAAAGACCAACTAGACAGCGGCCATTTGCTGTGCCCTAGGGCTGGGGCCAGCTCAACTTAAGCTGCGATATTGAAATTCGCCTGAGCGGCAAAAGTGTTTGAGTGCATTCAGGCATTCCTACACTCACACTCTTGCAGGTGTGAGCGCCGCCACAGACATTTAAAATGCCAAACAGATTGCTGTGAAATGCTTTTCAGCAGGCGTTAGCAGTAACCGTAGCATATCTTTCAGCCCGCAACGATAATAATCGAGCATCTACATACTTTTAAATAATGATTAAAACTGCGGCGTAACAGCGTTAAAAAGTCACACGAGAATGCTTTTATGGCTAACAAGCGATTTGCATACGGTAAATTAAGTGCCAATCAGACTGAAAGCAACAACTGAACAATTTGCAGTTGTTTTTGTTTTGAAGAAACACTTTAAACTTTTATTGGCTTACAGCAGTCGAACGCACTCATGGACAATTTATTTGCAGTGTCATAAATATGCGACGTGCCTTTGTGGATATTCGACGCTTAAAAATAAAACTGCAGTAATTTTGTAATCTTTTTTAATGCCCGTGCACTGTCAATAAAAGTCAATTGAATTATAATACATAGTTTTACACATGCTGAATAAAAGTTAAATTTTTCATTCAGCATAATTGGTAAAGTGGTTCGATTTGGCTTTAATATAAATGCCATTCAAAATAGTTGTCTAATGGTTCGCACTCGGACGCCTGGGATAGAATCTGAAGATGGAGCTGACAATCAGAGCAAGTTGCTGACTAAATGCAATTAAACTAAAATATATTTCAGAGGCAGTCCAGCTCTTTGCAGTGTTTATTGAGAAATGCAAATAAGAATAATATTTATTTGATAAGTTCATGTGTAGATAGCTGCTCAATTGATTCCATATTTTGCTGCTTGGCAATAAACAGATATTTTTGAATTCTTTCAAACTCAATTCCATTTATTTAATTAACTTTAAATGGTGGCAACAAGTAACAGCTGCACTGAGCTCGCACAGACACACACGGCCGCAGAAAAGTAAATATGTGTGTGTAAACAGATGCGTGTATGTGTGTGTGTGTGTGCTCGTTCAGTTGGGTGCAATCAGTGGCTCAATCCTTTGTTGCTGTTTTGCCATCCAACTGAAAAAGAGAGACAGAGCAACCGTAATCGAAGCGCGTGAAACCAAAGCCAGGGCCAAAAGGAAATGCTGGTCGATGGCCAAAGGCAACCGATGCGTGTGCAATTTTTGTTAAATTTGTTAAACTGCAGCGAGCAGAGCCACAACTGTTGACAATTTAATGCTGAAAATGTTTTGAGTTCACTGCTTGCGCTTCAATTGTAACGCTTCAACTAATTAAATTTAATGTCCCAAGACACTTTCAACATAATTGTGAGCAGTAAAAATAAAAAATATATATTTTCTACTAGGTGTTCCCTTGATTTGACCTGTATAAATGTTGAGATCTCTATAAATTTATTATAATTTAATTTTTAATTTAAGCAAACGAAAACTTTATCACATTGAATGTTAAGCTAAAAGTTCGAGTTACTATTTCGATACAATTGTGATTAATAAATGTATTTTGGCATTAGGAATTTTCTTTATTATTTCATGAAAAAAAAAAAATAAAATAAATATATAAAAATAAATAAATAAATAAATACATAAATAAATAAATAAATAAATTAATAAATAAATAATAAAAATAAAAAAAAAATAAAATCAAATAGGAGGAGTATAAATGATTTAGCCAAAAGTCGAAAACTAAATCAAGTTAAACTTAATACAATATGTGATAAGTGCGTTCGATTTATTTTATTTATTTTTAGAGTATTGAGCTATACGTTCGATTTAGTATGCATATTTAGTTTTCTTTTACATAAATAAGTTTCTGGGGTATTCAATTAAAACTATTCACCATCCGTCGAATGCCATCCGTGCAGCACTTTTGGTTGCATGCCACTTGATCACGTGACTGTGGAAAACCGTGCATTTATCTTTTTAACCGCCGGCAGCTGTCATAAATGCAGCCGCACATGCAATGGCAATCGCATAAATACAGCAATTAGCTAAAGTTGCGTATACGAGGTGTTGGCTCACGCTATGCGTTTCCGTGTGTGTTTACTGCTGCCTCAGGCACTAAAGCCATACGCCGGCATGGAAATTTATGAAAGTGTGTCTGTGTGTGTGTGAAATGCAATAAAAACTATGGATGCAATACATTTGATTCACTTGCGCTCTCTATTATCATCGGTTGCTGTGGCGCTAGGGGTAAACAGACAGACTAAGAGACAGGCAGACAAACAGAAAGGGAGGGAGAGGGCGAAGTAGGGCAATGGCACGGTGTTTTGTGTATCAGCGCACATGTGAATGTGTGCGCGTGTGTCTGTGTGATGCGTGCAGATCTCAGCTAAGCCGTATTAACGTCATTCAAAACGCGCATCTAAGCAGCAGGCCCTTTGGCCCCAGCTCAAGCTCCAGCTTAGGCCCCAGCGCCAGGCCTTGCACGGCTGCACACGCCGCCGCTCACAGTAGAGCGCGCCCGCCACTTGCGAATAGCGGTTGCCGATTTTGGCTGGCGGCGGTGCACAAACGGCGCACAATCCATACATATTTAAGTACAAGTGATGGCGCCATTGCCATTGCCATCGCCGTCGTCGTCGTCGTCGTCGACGTCGCTTGGCCGTGTTAAACACGTATTCAACACATGCTCGACATGTCGTCGGTGAGTGTCGTTGTTGTAGTTGTAGTTGTTGTTGTTTCTATTGTTAATGCTGTTGCTGTAGCTGTAGCTGTAGCTATAGCATTGCTGCGTTCGCCCTGCAGCCACAGCGGTATTCAGTTTGTACAGCCAGAAATCATTCTGGCGCACCCAGAACACTTCTTGCCCTCCAGCTAGAGGAGCCTAGCGCCATATTCTCGTATTTACTCTGGTGTGTGTACAACATGGGAGTTTTTATTATTGCTTCTTTCTCTCTCTCTTTCTCTCTCTGCTCGTCTCTATCTCACTCGTTTCGTTTCTATCTGTCGTGCTCTCTGCGATTTCAGCTTTGTTCGACAGCATTTCAATTACTACAAATGATATTTGTGTGTGCTGCAGGATGTGATGTGTGCTCTACGCTATGTCGCGTTGCTCTGTTGCTCCCAGGCGTCGAACTCCTTCATACTGAAGCTTCATTATCATCTATCTCATTCTCTTTCTCTCTCTCTCTCTCTCTCTCTCTCTCTCTCTCTCTCTCTCTCGTGCGGTCTCCAAATAACTTTCATTGATTTTTGCACCTTTTCAGAATTTTCTGTTTTCTTTTTTTTTTTAATAGCATTTTTTTGCTAGGGACAACAGTCGGAAGACCTTAGAAACTGTTGCAAATTGCGCTTTGGTCTGGGCAATTGGGGGGACTGAAGGGTGGCTGATTAATGAATTACCTCAAAGCGACTTGTTTGCTTTTATGCCTCAAATCGCAATCTTTTGTCCCAGCTGTCATTAAGTTAAATTGTGCGTGTGTGCCATTAAAAGTTTGCCTAGCCTTCGACGTTGTCCTTACTTTTAATTATATATATCACTGTCTCGCACACACACGCCCACACGCACACACACACACACACACACACACACACACACACACACACAGCCACACACGTGCACATACTCATGCAGCCACATTCTGTCAAAGTGGCCTGTCAACAGCCGTTGGCCAGTCGCTCAAGCAATCGAGCGGTCATTGGACCAACTTTTGATGAGGGTTGTCATCGTCATCGTCAGCGTCAAACAAATGAAAACATATGTAGCGGTAAAAGCAGCACCCAACAGCAACAACAGCAACAACAGCAACAACACCAGCAACAGCAGCCCAAACGAGTGTCCATATTAATATCAAATGAACTGTGAGCACAATCATGATGTGCCTGCGGTCCTGCGGCAGCAAAATGTGCTGGACAAAACTTTCTAATGGCATCTGACACCGCCGCCAGCCACTGACCCACAATAGATGACACAATTTTACATTTTGCATTTTAACTTTGTGCTTCTGATTTCATAATCAAATGCTATTAACTAACTAACTAAATATTTCATATACTCTTAGTAGAATATGATTCACGAAGGGGTGGACAACTACCAATGGCATCTGAAATATGTATCAACATACATGAAAGAGAAGAGGGAAATACTGAATGAGAATAACAAAGTTAAATTATAAAACATAAAAGTACTTCAATTTCAATTTCAGATCATTCTGTTTGCAAGATTTAGAAACAACTAAAAATGTTTGTTGTTGTTGTTTTTTAATGCCCACAGAAACAATAGTATTCTAGTATGTATATAGAGAAAATTGAATGCGTTGCAATGCAAATGATCTATAAAGCGAATTATTGAAACAACAGAATTGTTTTCCACTCTGTTTTTGTGTGTAGAAATAATTGAGAATTTCTGTGCCCAGTGCACGGCAATGGAGTTGCAGCCATCGGAGCTGACTGACTCGATTCTAGTGCATGCGTTGTTTGTTTACTGGGCATAAATAAAGAAAACATCCTCTATCACACAAGCACACAAGCACACGAACACACACACTCACACAATCGGAGTGGTGCAATGTAATCAAGGGCTATCGCATTGCGTATTTGAAAACTCGAATGCAATCTTGGCCAATAGGCGAATGTGTGTGTGTGCGTGTGTTGGTCCGACGCCTGCGCCTGTCTGCTGCTGCTGCTGCTATGCGAAGTCCTTTGGCTGGTCAGTGACCGTAGCTCTGTGGGGCTTATTCAACTGGTGAGTGCAATTGTCGGTTATTGGCGCCCGGGTGCACACACGAATGCGCCTCAGGCGCTGGCAGCACGGCCAGTGACTGCCCGAGCGAGTGACATATTGCCTGACGGCGCTGGCAGAATGATAATGGCAGGTGAGCCAACACCTGCCGACATTTGCAACTTTAGTTCGGCGCTGTGCCGACATTAATGCCAACTGCACCGGCCACTGGCTGGCAGTAGGCAATATTCATATTTTAATGGTTAAGTCTTTGACTCAATTAGCAACTGGTCAGCAGCTAGACCTGTGTGTCGGCTGCAGCTGACATATATGTCCCCACAGGATAATCACTGTAAACTGTGGCCATTTATGCATATGAATTTATTCAAATCAGGGCATGGCAGGGCATGGCTAGCAGCAGAAAACGACCTGCTCCCCGACGAGCTGGCATTTTGTTGTGGTTCTGTTGATGCTAAACTATTTTGCATTTAGACCAGCCAGCGCTTAAACCAAAGCCATAGCCATAGCCATAGCCATAGCTGTAGCCGTAGCCGTAGCTGAAGCCAAACCCAAACCCAAAGCCAAAGCCAAAGCCAAAGCCACAGGCACTAGCATAGTCGATGCCAAACGCTTCGTCCTGCGCCAAATACGTGCCAGTTACTTGCATTCGCTATATGCGCGAGAGTCTCTGTGTATACGTGTGTGTGTGTGGGTGTTCGTTTTCGGGTATGGGCAGCTTTGTTCACATGTTTTCACTTGCTGCTTAATTTGCATTTAAATGGTTTTTGCACTTAGGCTATTTCCCGTGTAAATGAGCTTTGTTGGCTGTTGTTGTTTCTGGGCTTGTTTTGCCATTGTTGTTGTTGTTGTTGTTGCTGTCGCTGTTGCTGTTGTTGTTTCCTCGGCCCACTAAGCAAGCCAGTGCTAGAGGCCGAGCTTTTGTTTTATATAGGCTTAACTTGCATTTTACCAAGGACACATGCCACTTCCTGGGCCCAGTAAACTAACATTGTGCGGCTGCACGTATTATACAATATATGTATGTATACACTGTACGATAATGCTCAGGGCCTCGCGACGCCTCGCCCTGCCCGAGTCGATGCTGCTGGGAGAAATGTAGTCAATGACCTTTGTTATTTCCAGTTACTTAAGGCATTCCCAGCACTTGGCAGTTCCAGCAATTTTGCACTTTGAAACTTGGCCAGGTAATATCATAATAAGATTAGAGTGTATAAGTCCGTGTATTCGATGTAATCTTAGACTTCCCTCTAAGCTATCAAAGCACTTAGTATCATACTGCGTGTAATCTGAAACCACTCGCCGGCAATTTGCAGAGGACCCATATAAAAGCCAACGATATGAGGGTATGAAGCTTACAAATTCATATATATTGTTGTAAATGATGTGAATTCTGAAAATGAACCAAATGATTTGAGTAAACAAATTACAATTACCCACACATGGAGAAACTCGGAGTAATGAATAACAAAACACTTTAAAAATGTAACACAAATATTTATAGTTTTAATTGATTCCAGCATTAATATGTGGATATCTTTGATTATGTTTACACAATGAAATAACGCCGCAAAAATAATGAAATCTGCGAGTCGGCGATGGCAAATAGAGGCGGAATGTATACTGTGTAAAATATTAAACGCTTAGCGCACACTGTGTACATTTGCATTTGCATAAACAAATACCGAATATAATAAATATTTATCTATGCATAACGGGACATATCTGTGTGTACGTTTCCCATTTTTGGTTGTCCGCCCAAATTGAATACATGCGGAAGAATAACAGGAAAAGTGTTATTTGTAGAACTGTGACATTGCCCAGTGTCGACCGAGCCCTGTGCCCTTCATCTTTCATCTTTCGGCTGGCTGGGATTTATGTAAGTGACATTTATCATACGCCAAGTTGGCACTGAGCTTATCGATTGACTGCATGGCTGCATGACGGCTAGAGGAAGAGGAGCAGGAGCAGGAGCAGGAGCAGGAGGAGGTGGCACATAGACGGCAAATTGTCGTGGGCAGCACAGTCAGCAAATTAACACTGGGCACCAGCCACGCCTTTTATGACTTAATAGCTGAGCTGACTTGTATAAAATAAGTATGTCAGTCAGCAAACATTGACCGAGCGGAGAGACCATGTTCCCATTTAGCACACTGTCAACTTTTGTTGTGGTCACTAATGATGACAGCCGCCCAGCCAAAACATCAACACACACTCCAGCTGACACACACATGCACACACACATATCGGTGTAAATATCGTGTGTGTGTGTGTGGGGGTGCTGGGGTATCTGTCTGCCTTTGTGGATAACGCCAACTGCCGGCTGCAAAATGCACAAATAGTCCTTGGCTCTCGCATGCCACAATGGTGTAGCCATGACTGCTGCCCCCATCTGCACCCGTCTCCCCTGCATATCGGGGCCCGACTTTTGTAGGTAACGAGCGGAGCGTCAAAACAAGCTGATTTGATTGTTTGTAATTAAAAGTGGACGCAGCGAAAATTAAATTGACTGTCCACAGGACACAACGTATCTGCATGTGCTTGTGTAAGCCACGATGCGCATAAAAGTTTATGTCCACGTGCTTGGTGCCTGCTTTCAATTTAAACTCTGAAATCTAATAAAAAATAAGCGAGTAATTCAAGCTCTGTGTGCTCTACGTGCCACGACCTCGACGACAGTATAAAGCTGTAGAAAAGCGCACAGGAAAATTAAATCCCGATTGCTTGAGAAAACTTTCCTGGGTAGTTTATTTGCGTTGTGCCTAACGACTAATTGATACGCCGCAGCACTGTCAAAGCTGGATGGGTCTTAAGGGACTTTAGTCACTTAAAGCTGAGCCCACATCGAACCAAGAGATAGATGTCTGTCAACATGTGTATTAACAGCTATGAGTAATTGGCTGCGGTGACAACTTGAGGGAGTGACTGTCCCTGCGCCGACAATGAACAGAAAAATAATTGTATGTATATAAAAGCCATGAACTAGTATTTGAGAAGGTCAAAATCTATGCAATCTATAAGCAAAATCAAAATATAGAACAGTAGTATACAGTCATTCTCTAAGAACTCGAGCTCAAGTCTCTGGAAATACAATGTTTATTTATATTTATTTAATGACATCAACTGCGGGTATTTAAAGTATTTACATTAATATCCATATTTACATTCAGCAGTGGAAAAGTGAGTTCAGCCAAACCTATATAGGAAATATGTTGCATGCTTCGTTTCCGCCTATTCTCAAACAATAAATTATAGGGGCAACACTTCCTTGAACACTTTGTTCTATTTGTACTAATTATAACTATTAGTACTTCGTACCTTTAGCCAATTAAAATATGTATAAATTATATACCCATTAAAACGTGAGTCCTATAAATAAACTAAGCGAACAATGCACAGTGGTCCAAATGCCAAAAAATGATTAATTTATTTACTTATGAGTCACTTTATTATAAGTAAAATTTCGGTATAAAAAAAAAGTATTGTCTTTGACATTTTTCTGTTAAGAGTATTATAATAAAGTCTGAGAAAAATTGTAGAGAGACAGAACTAAGTCTATGTAACGTCTCTATTGACTATTGAACGCAAATGAAATGCAATAATATGAAATGTTTATCTCGAATGGAATATGAATAACATTTGTACCGAAAAGAAGACATAAATCCACTGATATTCACCATATGATTTACACCAAAGTCTGCGGGAGACAGTGAATAAACTGAGGTAAACCGCAATCGACACCGCAATTGAAACCGCAATTAAGGCCGCAATAATTTACATGAAACATAATTGTTCAATACAATTTTAAAGCTTACGGTAATTAGGGGTTTGAAAGCCCGAGATATTATTTAAGACCAATTCACATTCTTAAACTTTGATAATCGTTCAAATGTCTGATAGGCCAATTATGGGGCTAAGTGCATTGTTTGCTTCTTTGTTTTAAGTGAAATAATATCTGGACAAATAATTGTATAGTGGCCGAACCTTTGGCAACTCGGAAAGCAATCAAAACAATGGGGCATTGGGGTTGCTGTCTACCGCATTTAATGCATTTAAAAAGGCCACTTTGGCTGCACAGCCATTGAGGTCAGGGGTCAGAGAAGGGGTAGGTGAGGGGAGAGGGGGCAGCGTCCATTGGCAGGCAATTGGCCAAAGGAGCTTCAACAGCCTGTTGCTTCTACGCTGGCCAAGAGCCGGTTCCAGTGAGGACTAAGTCAGAGCCTGTTGCGGTAGAGCAACAACTGGCTGGATAAAAGAGAGCCAAAGCTCGTCTGCTCCGTCGCTCTCTCGCGTTGGGAAAGCTGGAAAGCTTTTGCTCTCCTTGCGGCGTTCGTGGTATGGCCAACGCTGGTCGAATGGAAGCACTACTCCCACACTGTGCTCGTGCGTGGTGTAGGTGTATGCATCGTGTCCGTCGATTTTCCAGCCTCGTCGGGACTCGGCTGTGACAGTTCAGTCTAGGATAAACGGTTACGGCGGCCACAACACGAGCGCGCGTGCGAACAGCCCAAGTTGGAGCCTTTCACAGAGTCAAACAACGGAACAGAGCACCACCACCGCAGACGTGTTGCGTAGTGTAAAGTGCTGCGAAAGCGAAAGTGCAAACCGAAACACACCGTCAAATATTTGTGTGGGTGAAAGAGTGTTAAAGTGTGTTCTGGGGAGTTCTCCCGTACGCAAATGTGAACGCAGCAGAAGCCCAACAAAAATGCAGCTCCACTTATATTTGGATCAAGGCAATCAAATCGAATAAGTTTTGTGTGCTAATAAGGGCAAATCGTGACGCGTGTTCAATCGGTGCCAAAGCAAATGCATACAAATAAATGTTAAGCAAACACCACCGACTTGGTCAATTCAATCTAATTCAATTACCTATCCCAACATCAATTGTGTGAAGATAATCAATTAGAAATATTCATTTTGAAATCGTATCACTTGTGACAGCAACTGCGACAGCGAGCTGATCAATTATATTTTCCGAATAGTTATTTGCAATTTGAAAAACCTCTAAATCGCTATCAAGAATTTGCAGCAGCTGCAGCGCCCACCACAAACGCAACATCGGAAATATGTTTAACTTTTGGATAATCGTTTTATGTCTAGGATTACTAGCAACTAAGCCAACAAGTAAGTTCAATAGGATTGTGAGCAATCTCTTTGTGATCTTTGTCAGTGGATTATAATTAAACTGTAATTGAAACAAGTGCTTCATGCAGTTTCTAAAAGTGCTAAATTTGTCTCCAAATATGTGTCACATAGTGAAATAAATCCCCCATCATTGTTGACTTCATGCGACTTTTTTATTTGTCAGTTTTTATGGCTTTTAGTCTGCAAACTTTTTATATATCTGCCACGCCAAGGATTCCATTATTACTGTTGAAAATTAACAACTTCTATTTCATAAACTGTGACAAAAATATATATAGTATAAATATAGAAGTTGGTTAGGTACAATAGTAATAATAACATATTTAGGGTGGCAAATATATAAATATATTTAATATACTAATATACACAAAAAAAAATGACAATAAATTGTGAAAATTCCTCATTTTAAGTGGATTATTCTTAGAGTGTAATACTTATGTAACCCACACGCAGATTATATAGGTCAAATGGAGTCTAACTCAAATGATTTTCTATTTTACTGATTTAAAATCATTTTAAGCATCATACTCAACAATATTTATATATGAATTTGATTTTTATGCAACTCTTCAATATTAAGAATTTTATTTTAAATGATAAGCTTATCAACTTTATTCTATAAATTAAAACTCTTAAAACGTTCTAGTAGCCTGGATCTGAGCCCAATTTGGGAAACATTACTCGAAGCGCGTGAACTTGTTAATAGAACTCAGATTCATTGTAATGGGTTTTCGATTAAAATTATTTTAAATTTTAAAATTATTCAATTTGATGACACGTATTTATTATGTCTTACATGAAAATATAAAAAATGTTGTTTAATTAGTAAAGATTTTCCGTCGCCGACAATCGTATTTTGTTTACAATTGTATTCGACAGATTGTGAATTGTAAAGTTAAATGTCAAAATTTCAATCGAAAGGTCGATTTTCAGGGAAGCCTGGGCAACAGATAGCCAATGTCAGAGAATGCTATAATAGTTAAATCAACTAATATTCATAGAAGGTTATTCTATTGTTGAGTGAATGAAGCTCTGACTTTTACCAGCTTATGGACATAGAAGGTTTACTCTGACACTGTCTCAATCCGTAAATTATCTGCATGATTTATCTGAGAGCCTGCACAAATAGTTGACATTTCAACACAATTTCTTTGGTTATATAAAACCGCAAATACCGTAAGATTTTTAAATAAGCAACATCAAGAGTAGCTAATGCAGTGGAGAATGTAAATATGCTACTTTTTGCCGTAATAATGTAAGCAAACGGATGGCTTATTTAAGTTGCATATTTATGCAATTGCTTATTGTGTAATCCGCCTTAAGCTACTGCAGCCAAGCACAATTTGAATATCAAATGTCAATAGCAGACTCCCTGCCCGCAGTCGGGCTTGTTCGGGCTTTGTAGCAGCTCCCCGCCTGCTCGCCTCCCAGGTCACCGAGGTATTTATAAAATTCTCCATTTTAGTTGAAATATGCATAAGCGATGGAGGCAACAGCAAAGCCTTCTAGCTAATTGCAAATGGCGAGCAGGCATGCAAGCACCAGAAACACCTGCTTGCTACCTGCTTGATTGCCATCCCCCTTGCCGTGCCCGTGCAGACGTGGGAGACGTGTTGCTTTTCTTCAAAGCCGACTGACCTTGCCCAATGGAATGTCACGCAGTTGGTCAGTGCTGCTCCTTTGCCTGCTGCTCTTGGCTGCTGCTCCTGCGGCTACTCTGTATTTTTTCATAAGCCTCATGAATAATTCAGATAGCACGCTTCGATTATTTACCTCATAAACATTCTGCCAGAGTCATGCCTGTCTGTGTGAGAGTACACGTACATGCTCTATGAATAGAATATACAGGTATGCTTCTCGACACTGCGGGGGCAGTACAGGTTTTTAATTTTTTAAATTGTTTTGTTCATGCTGGCAACATGCAATGTAAATTTTTTATTGTACAAAATGCCTTTTAGTTATTTACTAAGCTGTTAGGCGGTCGGTCTCTGATTGCTATGAGCTCGGGAAGTTAATGGAAAACGCCGATTGGCATGGGAGCATATCTGTCGTATGCTTGATTTGGTTACTTAACCAATAAGTGACTGTGCTGCGCGCATTAATTACATCATCTAAAAAGTATGTCACGAAATTAAATTTAATTACAGCTTCATTTGGGGGCAAAAGTTAATCAAAAACTCAATGAGCAGCTCATAAAAACAACAACCCCGTATCTATTACATGTTGTCGAGGCAACGTAATCGCTGAAAAATTAATACGCCGAAGAGCAGCAGCAGCAGGAGTAGCGGGAATAGCAGCAGCAGCAGCAGGAGTCTGCCAGCCACTTCGATGAAGCAACAAGGATCGGTGCAAGTCGTAAAGCACGTTTGGGTCGTATTACACCGCCAATGGCTGAGATAGGAGCTAGCAGCGTATAAATTGTTGCGTTGCCACAGTAAAATCAATTTCAAGTCGTTAAGCGAAATGAACCTTATGAAGAGTTTTCTTTCTATGGCTGGTTTTTTTTACGGAAGTCAAAGTTTATCAAATCCACACGCACACACATACAGACACAGATGGGCCATTAGCAGGCCTGATCGTTGCCTCGACGCTGGATGTGTAATCGAGACATAGCATCGGTAGCTGATGCGATTATTATTGATTTTACTTCAACTAAAATTGGTCGGATTGAATTATTTATAGGTAGGAGCGATTAGAGTCAAGTGCACAGTCCCAGGGCCTAATTGCATTGAAACTCTTATCGGGCAAAGGTCAGACGTGACGCTCATAACAATTCCATTTGATAATAAGCATCTTTGCTGCCAACTATTTGTTTAGCTCTTGAATTCAGATTCAATTTAGAAATTTAAGGAAAATATAAATCAATTTGCTTGCACAAACAGAGAGCTGTCCCATGAAATTTACATCCATGCAAATATTATGCCAAGCGTTGGCTGCCACAACAGCAACAGTGCGTGGAGGAGGAGCACGGATGGCCTTCAGTGCATATGCTTAATGTGCGCACATGTCCATATAAATGTAATAGTTATAAGAGCCAGCAGCAGCCAGTAGAGGCAACAACAACAACAACAAAAGCGAAAAGCGACAAGTGTGTGTGCTCAGTGCAACCTCAATGGCAGGTCTAGCCACAGGCAAACTTAAGTTGTGAACACGAGCACACACTCACAGAGACACACACACACACACACACACACACTCACGCAAGCGGGGCAGAGAGATGATTTTGCCCGAAGCTGAGTGACTAACTGGCTGTCAGACTTGGTGACTGTCTCTGGCCAGAGCCGTCTTTCTGTCTGTCTGCCCGTCTGCCCGTCTGTCTGCCTGTGTGTCTCTATGCCTTCCGGCCCGGTTGCCTGACTGCCTGACATGTGACGACTTTGACAATCTAGAAGAGGCCGTCGCCTGCAAACGACCCTTGCCGTGATTTTAACTTGCACAAAGACGCTTTTCGCATATTTAATGAAACTTTTTGGTCGACAAACTCTTGAATAGACCAGCTCGCGACTTTAAAACTTAGCGCCGCCAATACATAAGTGCTGTGAATGTGTCAATAAATTGTTGCCAAAATATGAGAGCCACGGGCAAAGTTTGCCCAGCTTAGAGTATCGAAGTTAACTTGAGTGGCTAAAATCAGATTATAGAAAACATTGGCACACATGCACCCGGTTTGCCGTGTCACCCGCCTTCCGTCTCGTGTGGCGGCTCTAATGCTCGGCAATACAATTCAGTTATGCTGCAGGTATTATACATTTGCCAAACGACTGGAACAATTTGGCACAAATTTGGCGCAAAGACAATCAAAAAGTTATAAAACAAGCTTCGGCGAGAACGAAAACAATGGAGAGCTGCGGCCCGAATTCCGCAAAGCTCCAATGCCAAATCCCCCAACCACGGCGCACGGCCAGAGCGCAAATGATGCTGAGCTACGTCGGCTGCGGTGGTAGCTGGGATACGATCTTATGGGGAGCTCTGCCGTGTGTGTATCGAGCTGTAAAAACTTTGGGAAACTTTTCTTTCTTCTGTTACATGTCGGCTTTCGCTTGTTGTACCTGGAGCCGGCATTGCGTATACGCCACGTGGTGTTATTATCAGCGGCATCAGCGGCACCGTAAAGTAAATGCAAAGTGTGCAAAGTCTATAAACGAGCGGCAAACTTAAGAGCCCCAAGGTGGCAACGCCTTGGCAAGGACGTTGGGGGCCTTAGCAGGAGCAGGAGGCAAGTGCGAGCGAGAGGACAATACCACATGCCAAGGCTTATCCACAAAAGCAAAAGCAGGGAAACAACTGGGCCTATCAAAAAGTTGCTCATACGACAAATTGTCAACTGCGTTGCCAACAACAACAGCAACAGAAGCAGCAACAACAACAACGGCAACGGAACATGGAAAACGAATTTTATTCTTTTTAGCTTTTGCGATTATTTATATTACTTATGATGTTTTGGGCAATGTCGTTAAATTGAGGCCTTTAAAAAGGTCTTCGTATGTGTGGGACGGACGGCAGCTGCCGGAAGGCGCCACAGAACTGAACAGAAAACAGAAAATATTCTACAAAACAATTACATCTAAGTGCGGCACCTTAAATATTCATGGAGCGGAAAGTAATTGCTAAGCTATCCCCACTCAACGAAAAGAAATAAATGAATAAATAAAACAGCCCACCACAAATTTTAATAAATAGTATAGTTAAATTGACGTACTCCGTAATGCTATGCAAATGACAAAAACGCTTCAGCACAAGAGCCAAGAGCTCAGCTATTTAGCGAAGCGTGCCTTCTGTCAAATGCACTAAATTGAAAACTATTAAAGTGTCAACAAATAATTACGCATGGCGGCAGCAGCATAAATCTGATGGCGTCTTATGGCCAAATCCGCCACTAAAATGAAACGAACTCAGCCAGAGAAAAGTCGGAAACGGCGAGCTCAACGAGGCGTTGCTACTGAAAATGGCCATAATGCGACACTTGGGCCAAATCGCGCACAAGTTGCCAGTCAACCAATGCCGCTCGCTCGGGCTCTGCGAGTGTCGAGAGAATGAAAGCACTTTATCAAAACGGATTTGCGTAGCTATGGCCAAAGGAGTCGGCTGCCAATGCAGGCGAATTCCAAGGTTGTGCCAGGCGATTCTGCTGCTGCTTTTCTTCTTTTTGTCATAATTTTATATATATTTTTTTAGTTGCTGCCTTTGGTCTGACAGTTTTGTAATAACAATAAACGCAAGAAAAGCAATCGATTTACCATTTTTCACTCAATTTATGGGTTTATCAAGAGTCGCACTTATTGTTGTTATTTTTGGCTTTTGTTGACAGGGCGCCTTTTCTTTTTTTTTTAATAACGAACAACGTAAGGGTGGAGATGGAGCTGAGAAAAAATTGAGATTTTTATTTGATTGCTGCGGCCTGAGGTTTGGCCCTCATAAAAGTTAAATCTGTAGCCGCGTGCTTTGAAGTTATTCTTGCGGCCGTTTTAATGAGCCTTAATAAGGCAGCATGTGGCAGGCGGCAAATGCAGCATAAATCCCAACTAATTTAACCCAAATCAAGAAAATGCGTTAGCATTGCCGGCAGACATTTGTTACTGGCCGACCCGACATAAATTTCAAAAAACCATAAATTGGCAAATGGCACGCAATGGGTCAGTTAACGCTGACAAACACTCAGCAACAACAACAACAACCAGATTGTTGGAAATGTTGTGTAAAATCGAATTCTGCTGGCCAAAAAATGTAAATTGACTCTCTCGGCAAATGACAAACAGCAATGGAATGTGCTCAAATCGGGATTCAATGCTGCGCACCGAACCGTTAATTATTCAGGCATATAGAGCACAAGAGCCGAGAAGGACGACAAGCTGAAAGCTCCAGTCTGGCCATAAGCTGACAAATTTTGCGACGCATTCATTACAGCCCACAGTTTGATTTTTGGCACAAAGTTTTTCGGCTCTGGCAGAAAACTTTTAACAAAGGTCGAAAGCATTTTAAAGTCAAACCCTGCTGGCAATTCATGCAAAATGAATGAGGCCTGCTGGTTAGCAATGACAGCAAGTTGGGGGATTTAAGGGATTTAGTCGGACGCCCCAACTGGCCGCTACCACCCAGGCCAAAACAGAGCAGGCCAGAATGGTTCAAAGGCTAAACTGATAGCGCATAAATTTGAGTGCAAAATTTTGGAATATTCCTCGCTCACTAGTGTGGCGTGTGGTCAAAGCCAAGCAACAAATCGCCTGAGAGACCACTCCAAAATCTCCTCAAAGCGTGCTAGCCATTAAGAGTTTGAACATTGATCGAAAGAGCAAATTTTGATTTAGTACGTGCATTGTTTTCTAAATTGCATTTTGTTTTCAGAAGTTTGGAGCTCGACTTAGACTTGCAGCGTTACTATAGCTTGCTCAAAGTATAAACATTAACCAAAAATATGAAATGTCTAAAGTGCTGCACGTATAATTTGTATATAAATCATTTTCGAAATTTTACTTATAATTTTGAATCTGTTGCATTATAGAGCTGTCAACAGTTTGAGCCCATTGCAATGTGAAATGTCCATGTATATATATTATATATATATATAAAGGAAGGCTTGTCTGACCTGTCTATCTGCCTGTCAGTGTGCATTCAGTGAGTTCTGAGATTAAATTTGAAAAATATACGTATACTCATATATACATTTATATGTGTATTGCAATCTCATATTTTTTTAAAAACATCAATAAAAATCATTTTATATCTTGTTTAAGATGCTAAAATTGTAGAATATAAGTTGCAGCAATTTCATGAATATTCTTTCTGCTTCTAAGTCCGCCACTTAACATAATCTAAAGTAGATTATCTTTTGAGGCATAGTATTTATGATAGCTTGAGGAGTTCATCTAGATAAAACATCAAGAGTAATGCAGCATAAATCACTCTCAAATTAATTGTTATAGAATATCTTCATGGGTAATTATTAATATTCCATTAGTTTTTATGTTTCATAAGTGCTAAGCCAATAATAAAATATGCATTTATATAAATATTTTAGCATATTCACATATTTTGGTTAATTATATTTAGAATACGGCCACATAATCTGTTTCTACTGCTGCTGCTCTGTGCAGTTGATCGCAGGCTGGGGATAATCAAAAGTGTTTAATTTGAATGATGTGCTATGAATTGTAAACAGCAAATAAAGAACACTCTACTTCTCACATATGCTGCACTGATGTTGACAGTTGAAGATGTTAGCATACAAATGTGTCAGAATGAATATATACATACATTATCTTGGGGTGAGTTCTGTTTTTTTTACGGATATGTTTTGGCAGTTTTTAAAGCGTTTTCCCATTGTGCAGAGCTGGGAGCACTTATATCAATTTAATCACTGCAAAAGCTGGAGACGATTCCCAGCCCAGTCCACAGATGTATTTTATTTTATTGCTATTACGCACACCCATACACAGACGTTCACACATATACACACACACACAACGAGGCTATTTGGCAGCAGTAGGCAAAATTAATTAAAAACACTGCGAATGTGCATGTCTGTGTGCGTCTCTGCAGTGTTTGTGTGTGGTTGAAATTAAAACAAAAACATGTCTAGGCACTAAAAACTTTATTAAGTCTCAGCAGTGAGGCAAAAAATTACACATAAAACGGCCGAAAAAAAAAGAAGTGGCAGAAGCTCTCTCTTTCTCGCTCTCTCTGTTTTAGTAAAGGAGTATGGAACGTTGAGTGAAAAGTTAAACATAGGCGGAAATGTCACACATACATGCCGCGCCCACTCGCCCACCCTCGGACACACACACACACACACACACACACGCATCAGGATATAACAAGTTGGCAAACAAACAAACAATAACGACAGCAAATGTGGAAACAAAGGGCTACCAAAGTTGCCTGACGATGACGTCGATGCCAACGTCGACGCCAGCTGAGGCAGCGACTGTAACTGCGACAGCGACAGCGCCAAAGAGTGTGAGAGAGTGTGAGAGGGAGAGAGAGACGCGAGCTGGTGGGAAAAAAGTAAACTACACATTTTTATTATGCAAAGGGGACGCAAATGAAAGGCAAATGTTTTTGCTTTTTCCACTCGGCTGCTACTCCTGTGCAAGTCTATAAGAGTGTCCGCATGTGTGCGTGTGTGTGTGTGTGCATTCTATTGCTGTGCTTGTGTGTGTGCGCTCACTTGAAAGTATGTATTGTTAACGGGTAGCATAAAGGGCTGCCAAGCGCGCACTCTGTGAGCATATTTGTTTGTGTGTGTGTGTGTGTGTGTTACTCTTTGAGCATGTGTGTGTGTGTTTGTGTCTGTCTGTGCTCAGCAAAGTAGGCAATAAAACACTAGCTTTAGCTGCAAAAATCTAGGCACGCCCACAAACACATGACACACAATAGCGTAAGCAGCTGTGTTATTAGGCCATTTCCGAGCGGGTGCTACCATGTTTGATGAACAACAAATATGGGCCAAATAAAGTGTTATTACTCAAAATTGACTCAGCCTCATGAATTGTGCGAGAGACAAACAGTTAACTGAACCAACATTCCGCTGAGAGGAACAAATAATACGGAAAATAAATAGCTTTGCATTAAGTTTAGTTAAAATTGTCAAAGAAATTGCCAAGCTTAAAATTAAATTTGACAGTACAGCTTTTTCTATATTGTGTAAAAATAAACAAATAGTTTATGAATTGCATAAAAAATAAATGAATAGTAGTAAAAACTCTTTACTCTCATATTAGTTTTATAAATAAGTTATTTGGCGATTAGGCTTTTCATTCAAATTGAAATTAATTTCAGATAGTCAAGTCTGACGCTGAAGACTCAAATGCAATATGCCAAGCAGATTAGCAACAAGCGAGAAGGCATAAATTGATTTCTCTCAACAGATACACACATATAGATATATATATATATGCACATATATTTCCTTATATGTGTTATATACTCCTGGGAATATTTAGCTGCTAGAGCAGCATCTGTCACGTGTCTTAGCTTTGCCAGAGAGGTTGGGCCTTCGACGAGCGACAGCTTTAATTATATTGATGCTATTATGCATGTTCAGCCATTAAGCTACAAATTGTTTTCCATAATCACATTGAAATTAAATTTGGCGTACTAAACGCCTGACTGTCTTTTAAATTATTAGAGATTTGGTCGATGGAGTTGAGACGAAGACGAAGTCGAACACGGAGCTGGAGACGTAGACCAGTCTGACAGTTGCTTAATTAATTGGACAGAGTCTTCCTGCACAAGGCTCGACTGCTGTTGCTTCGCAGTTAGTTGCTAATGATGCGGCTTAGAAATGCTTGTGTGGTTGTATATTTGCGTGCTGGCGTTTGTGCTGGTGCTTGGCGGAAAGCAAGTCATTTATCTAACCAGTGGCGTGTGCAATGAGCATGAGCAGCGTCTCAAGCAGGAGGCAGGACGTAGCGTTTTTAGCGGGTGCCGATTGTAGCTGGAGCCGCTACGATGATTTTGCGGTGCCTAACCATGTTAAATACCTGCAGTTAATATGCGGCAGGTGACTCAACACAATGGCAGAAACAGCCACGGCCTTCTGGTTGCTACAGCTGTTAATGAGCCCATAAGTTGATGATTTAGCAGCTGCTGTTACCCATAGACACGCCTTCGCCGAGCCAGCGCCACACACGAAACGGCAAAGGGCAGAGGGAAAGAAAGGGGCGAGAGGGAAGATCCCAAGGGCTGCGTATGAATAAAATATCTCATGCGTTAAATTCAATTAATAATATTAATGTGCGCCGCTTATGAGTATGCGTCCTGTCTTGCTGGCTGTCTAAGATACTTGACTTGCTGCCAGCGGCGCACGCCGCGTATGCGTAATTTTTGCGTGTGTGAAATGTGAGCGGGCTCGAGTTGAGCGCGCTTCGGCGCTTTATTAATTGCCATATTTATGCAGTTTAAGCATTAGCCTGGCTTTAATTAACGCCAGCCAAGTCATACACTAAGCACGCATCTTATTTGCTTAGCCCGGCCAAGATTTTCGGTAGTCGGGCGAGCGTTTAAAATTCAGAGTCGAACGCAATGCCAAATGCTAGCTAAGCTGCTTAGTATTCGTGGAGCCACGACTGTATTCCGCTTGTTATTTCTCTTGTGCTTCACGCAACAATTGACAGAGCTCAAGAGATGGCAATCAGGAATGGCAGACCACAGCCAAATCTCGGCGCTGCTCAATAATTGTATAGTATTATGCTGGGAGTCCAGGGAAACGGAGAGAAAAATAAAATAACAGCTCGCTTAAGCACAAAGTCAAATATGCGTCAATTGGCAGCCACATGCGCACTCAAGTAAACACAATCCTTAAGGAATTACCAGTAGAGTAATAGCACAAAAACCAGAAACAGAAGCAAAAAACAAAAACAAATGCAACAACAGCGAGAGGGCAAAGGAAAGAGTCTAAGTCGTAGCTGCTTAGCTATAATTGGATTCGAGTAAGTAATTCCAAGAGCAAATGCAAAATACAAGCTCAAATTAATCATAAATAATAAAATGAGAAAAAGAAATAAAATAAATATATTGTGAAAATGAATACAGCTACCCCCATACAGACCCATACAGAACTCCAAGAGCATTGAACAAGAACTTTTTCATTGTAAACTAAAAACAAAGCCAACAATTTATGCAGCGACGACTTGAGAAAATGGGCTTCTGGGAATAGGGCAGACAAAATGGTGCCAAGTAGGGAAATATGCCCCAAGAAAAAGAGCCGAAATAAGGCTACTCACATACAAACAGGCAGAGAGTGAGAGAGAGAGAGAGTGAGTGGGAGACACACGCTGAGAGACTCTCAAGTAGGGACACACTTGAATGGCTGGCACTTCTGCGCTGGTAATTGTGGGCCCAATGCTAATGCTACCTTCGGGCTGTACGAAATGAAAATGCGTAAATTATTGATTAGAATCACCAGAAAACAGAAGGCTAAGGCTGGCAGCGTGTCTGGCCAGCCTAACCAGCTCTATACACATACATACGTATGTATGTATATAGCTGTATATAGATAAAAATATATATTTATATTCCTTTTTTATGCGCCGGCCTGATTGTTACGCCTTTTGTGGGAGCTTTCTCGGTTGAACGCACATATAAATATGCTAGCCCTTGGCACTGCAACGGTCCAGAATCGCATAATGAAGGCACTTTGCGTTGATTTTTAAATGGCGCCGGAGCCGGGTAGCCGAAGCAGCGGCACCAGCTGAAATTGAAATGCAAACAAAAGCCAGTTGGCATTGATTGGACACGGACTCTGGTGAGTTCTCGTTCCACGATTCCTTCATGTTACGGCGTAGATTTCAACAAGTTGTCCAATGGCCGCGGGGGCGGTGCCTTGCTATGTCCAGCTCTTTATGGGCACTAAACAAATATGGCCTTATTATTGTGGTCATGTGTTGTGCCCGACGCTGCAAACTGCGTCATTTCACGTTCAACTCGATTCTAATGCGCAGTGCTACATAGAATCATTCGAAGCCCCAAAATGTGCCCTGTATTCACACTAAAGCAGGCCTGGTGAGGGCCTCCCGCAGATTGGCAGGCGGGCTGGCAGGCGGCAGGTGCTGTCAAGTGTCAACAAAAACAGTGCCCAGCATTTTGCTTAAAAAAGATGAAGCTACCAAAAAACAAAAGCCCAGCCGAGGACTGGGAGCAGGGTGACTGTGTCGCCTGTCGGCTGTCGGCCTTTGGTTGTTGGCTGTAGGCTGAAGGCTGTGCGGGCTGGGGACTATCTGCCGAGCATAAATGTCAATATCATCAGAAGGCTCTGAAATTGCCGCAGGTCTTGTTGTGGCTTCCTCGTTTTGTCAGCTCTCGTTTGGCCCATGTTTGTGTCGCAGACCTAATGCCTGTGTAGATTCCAGATAAGGGCCACATAAAATACTGGCGTTTGGGCAATGCGCAAAGAATTTGCTTAGGCAAATTGCGTATACGTAATACAATAATGCAGCTGTGGTTGTGGTACGGCTGAATTTGATATCGGTCGGTCGGTAGGTCGGTAGGTCGGTGGTCGGCCACTCTCTCTCCCTTGTTGGCCCTTCGTCCGTTCGCCCGACGTGCCCAAAGTCCGGGCTGGAGCAAGTCTTAATTAATTGTTCAGGTGGCCCTCTCAACGTGGGACGTCAGCGAGTTAAAAGTTTTAATTTAGAATATCCAAAACAGCAGCTGTTTGTGTCATAGAAAATAATAAATAACTCTGAAATGTTTCTGACTCGCATTTTTGTTGTTTGCGACTCTCACAGATTTTCCAACCCACACACTCATATCCAGCCCACTCGAAATTGTTGGAAAACGCACAACGGTTATTTAAATCCGCAATTGCATATCCGTGTACGGGCAAACGTTTCGGTATCTGTCATCAATGATTTAAACGAGTTTTCTAAATTGATTGTGAAATGCGCTGGGGAAAAATAAGTTTTACTGCTGAAGTCGTGGGAGATCGACTTGATGATATCCTGCATTGAATCGATTTATAGCCTAGAAGGAAATATATTTAAAGAGAATAAAAAGTGAGAGGAAGACAGAGAGATAGAGATAGAGAGAGAAGGAGTGAGAGATAGAGGTGTGAGAAAGTGAGAGCTAAAAAAGAAAGAGAGAGTTATAGATATATAGAAAGACATAGCGCGAGAGAGAGAGGAAGAAAGCAAGAAAGAGAGAGGAGAAACATAAGGTGGAGAATAAAAGAGAGAGATGGATACGGGTAGGCATAGGGAGACAGATAGAGCGAAAGAAAGCTAAACAGAGAAAAACAGAAAGATAGTAAGAGCTGCGGAGAACAATATTAAAATTTTGTTAATAATTAGGTGAGAACACAAATTTCCACTTTTAGAGTGTGTAAATATCAAATAAACAGACTTTAATTTTGTATTCATATATATCCTTATGTAGATTAACATTATATATATTGTATTTATAATTACTCATTTATGGGGCAGAGCAGCAGTAAGAGTTCGAGACATGCACAGTCAAAATCGGTTTGAATTATTATTTTGAGTATTTTTTAGTATTCTTATTAATCAACTACACATTGACAACAATAATACAAAAATAATCTGCTGCATACAAAGCAGATCTGTTACTAAATCAGCTTTGGCTGTACAAATTAATTTTGTTGCAATGGCAAACATTGGGATCAATGCACGCGTGTTTAAGGTGGAGCCTGAGTTCTGATGATTCCCTGTTTGGCCATTTGGAATGGGTATAGGGTATAATGAATAAATGTGTTTGCGCAGATGTTGCGACTAATGTTCAGTTGTCCAACTCTTGAGCACTTTCAGCAACCGCTTCAACCAAGTACAAATTTAGCATTAAAATTACATTTTTGTGGGAGCGCCGACACACACACATGAATACATTTATTTCTATTCACAATGCAATTTGCAATAAAATTACGCATTTGCAGCTCTGGCCAACGGCCAATGGCCAGAACTAAAAACTGAAAAGCAACAAATGAAAAAATAAGAAAAAAATGAAAAACAATTCGCGTTACCAATTTGTAGTGTTATCCAGCCTGTCATTTTGGTGAGGATGTTATAGCTGCTGTAGTTGATGTTGTTGTTGTTGTTGTTGCAGTCGTTACTACTGGTGCCGGCCAACGCATTAATAAAACATAATTTCGCTTAAAAGTAATTTAAGCACTTTTATGTGTTTGCCAACGTCGTCGACGCTGGCGTTGGCTGCTTTCGCGTTTGTTTTTCATTTCTATAATGGTCTGCATCTTTACGAGGGCCAGGTACGGGCTATGGTACAGGTCCGGGTCGCGCTCACTGGTCCGGCAACTGGCTCACAAACACACACACACACTCATACACACCCACTCACACCAACACACATACATAGATTGAGAGTGGGGGGCCCTCGTGGCGCATGACTAACACTCGTTATGAGATTCATGGCCTACATGTGTTTGCTCCACGGCCTTGTAAATGGGCACTGGGCGTGCTGTATGTGCCCTACGTGCTGGGCGCTTTGATGGGCGTGCCAGTGTAGTAGTTGTTGTAGTTGTAGTTGTAGTTGTAGCTGCTGCCTGTGTGCAGCCGCCAAAGCGTGCCCTTGAAGCCATTTTCTTATGTACTTACTTATAAACGGATCTTTTTCTTCTCTTTCTGTCATTCTCTCTTTCCCACTGCCTGCTGCTGCTGCTGCTGCTGCTGGGTCGGCTGTGGTCCCGGCCAGGCCTGCCGGATGCCCAGATAAAATTTTCAAAACGGGAAGCTCGCTTCCCGCAGCGCCGAGGCACTTGCTTGTTTTGACCATTACATTGGCTACTTTTGTCGACCATGTACATAGCTCTGGCTCTTGGCTGTTAGCTGCTCGCTGTTCGTTGTTCGTTGTTCGCTGTTCGTTGTTCGTTGGGTGTGCGTGACAGACATACACACTGGCCATTTGCTTTGATATTTTTATTTACAAAATCTGATTTCATTTCACAAATGTGATAAAAATATTAAATTGAAAATTGAAACGAAAGCAAGTACAGAAAATATATAGCTACAATTTAACCGTGCCCCGCTTGATAGTGACAATATTGAGAAGACACACAGAGTAAAATAATTATGAAGTCCTTGAAGTAAATTTGGCTCTTTGCCATCCTCTTACTCTTGAGATAACTCCTTACAGACCATTTCTTTCATAACACACAATGTTGGGAACAATCCAATAAGCTCTTATTTAAAATAACAATGGATAATTTTCTCAGATATATGGCCAAACTAAAGGCCACTTATCTTTGCAACGGCAACCTTGGAGCAGCAGCTTAAGATTATTCAGGCTAGCTGAATAACTTACATACTAGAATATCCGCTGCGATTTGGCTCGCATAAAAACAATAGCTTAAATACTTATATACACAATATATGTATGTATATATACATATATATACATTTATTCGTTTTTTCCTAAGAATTTCGCACCCGACAGTTTTATTCAAGGACCGTGCGGGCCACTTCGTTGCCAAAGACGACCATTTTTCTTGTGTCCTTTATTGTTGCAGTCCTTGCGCCCATCCCCCCCTGCCCCCCCTTACATCTGCCTACCCACTGTGTCCGCTACATATTTAAATTTCACGCGCGCATACACAGGCAAGGATAAACGGGATTTATACCCACTAATGCCTGTGATTTGTTCTATAAAATTACTTTATGCCGTCGAGGCGTTGCCAGCAGTCCCTACTTTGTGAGGGCCGTACGCAGCTCCTGCCCACTGCCGTGCTCCAGCCCCATTTCAGCTCTATGGAGAAATACAAAAAAAGCAAAGAGAGCCTAAGTTTGCTAAACGAACACTTTGGCAGCCTGACGACTTATGCCTTCATCCCTTTCCTCGCTTCAGCAAAGCTGCATAACGTTTTATTTTTCTTTTTCATGTTTTCCTTGTGTCTCATTCGTATGTGTATGTGTATGTGTGTGTGTGTGTGGGGCTATATTTGAGTTATTTTGAAAACATTTGCTTGGCTGCTGCTGTGTGCCTCTTTTGTGGCCCGCAATAACCACATCGTGTAGTTTTCATCAAAATTCTCAAATGCCGCAATCAAGCATGAGGTGAATTGACGAGTGGCTCAGTTCATAACTCAATTAGCAATTATGCATGTTTTCATTTGATTGGCATCGCTGCCAGCCGCAATGGAATTAAAAAGCCACTGCGTCAATCAGATGGCAATAATCAACATGAAATGCTGTGGTTAAAGAAGTTTACAGTGGCATTAGCTTCCATTCGGTCAGTCAGTCACTCAGTCAATCGTTCGGGTGTCTAATGAACTTCTGTCGAATGTGCGCATATTGCCGGTAAGAATTGTGGCTGCCAATCAAGCGTAATGATTGAACATTATATTGATAAGCAACAGTCCGTGCGGCCTGCGCAGACATGTCCAACTGGCAGCTGGACAGGCCAACAGACAGCACAGCTTACTGCTCACCACTCAGAGCTGAGGGCAATAATTGCGTTCTGAGTTGACGGTGCAACAGGCATGTCAGGGCCCCACCACCACGACAGAGCCACCCAAGACAACAGGCAAACCGATCGACCACAATTCGGGCGGACTCCCTGCCAAATGGCCGTAGTCATGGCAGCGTTGCGGCTTTTGGGCAGGAGTCGTGCGAGCGGTGACCACAGCTGCCACAGTTCAGATATTGATTTAGTAATCAATTGAAGACATGCTCGATATCGAGCAATCGAAGAGCAAATGTTTTTTTGGCCGGCCATTCGCACTCTCCGCCCACATTGCACTATTGTTTTGCTGATTATTTATTTATTTGTCTTGGCACTAATTTATTTATGTTGTAGGAATTAGTGCTCAGCCAGCCAACAGGTAAACAGGTGTGGAGTGACGAAACAATGCTATTAGGCTGCACAGCAGAGTTTATTAGAACTCAGCTGTCTTAAATCTCCGTTAAGTGAATCCCCAAGCTCACCCGAATTAAAGTACTAAAGTACCGAGCCAACATCTATCTAGCAATCCTCATATGAATGATGGGCTTAAGTTCTTATGTTCGGAATCACGCATTTCCCATTCTTGGTGTCTGCAAGGCAGGGACTTTACACTCGCTGCTGGTGATGATACTCTCCAGGGCGCCTCAACTTTCAACATAATTTAAGCTCATCTGAAGTTTAACTGCATTGCGCCCCCTCCTAATATAAGATTTCATTCGCTGCAATATTCAAGTCTTCATTTGGGATATTTATTCATTTCGGAGGCTCTCTATCATGAGCATATTATGTTGCGCTTTAAATTAATTTTCCGTTTGAGGATTTCAATTTCCACGGCATATCAAACATGGTAATGTAGCTGTTCATGTCGAAGCGTGGCCGAGCTCCCTTGGGGGCAACAGTTGCAGCCGCAGCAGCAGCAGCAGCAGCATGCTGTTGTTGTTGTAGGCACAGCACGCCCACTCCCGCCTTGATTAATGCTGATTGATTGATTATTTGCGTTTTGCTGACATGCTGCACGCTTTATTGTCGCTCGACTCCTGGAAAATCATCAATTTCCGCTTGTAGAACACGTACACCACGTACAACAAAATGTTGGCGCTGTCGTTGTCGTTGTCAAAGCGAGCTCATTTTTTTTCGTTTTTCGTTTGTTGTTGTTTTTTATTCCCTCTTCAATTTTTTTTTTTTTTTTGTTGCCACCCAGTCAGCAACAAGCGGACAGGCTGTCGAAGCAGGGCAAGCGTTTCGGTGTAATGAATATTTTCTGCTGCTGGCAGGCTGCAAAACAATTATTGCGGTCGGTCAACATCTTGGCAGCGGACGTGTTGCAAAGTTTCCGTTTCCATTCTGTGCTTTTCAGTATTTTTATTATAAATTTCATAAGAACAAGCCTTGGACAGCTGCCAGGCGGGGCCATAAAAAATGGATGTTGAGTGCGGCGACATCAATGCCCAAGTATTCGACATGATTATAAAGGCAGACGTTAGCGAAAAGTCAGTCAATTCGGATTTGAGTTCGTGTCAGAACTGTGTGCTCTTTGGCCCAGAGCCCTGAATAGACGGGTGTGAGCATGCTGGATCGATTGGCAAGAGGCTGCTGCTGCTGCTGCTTGGCTGACGAGTCTTGGCCAGCTGCGTATGATTGAATTTTCGTGAATTACGGCTCGTTAGCATGCGGCACGAACACGTACGTACATACGCACATATACAACCATACACCCTAACACACACGCGCACACACACGCACAGATGTCCCGCTGATGGCAGTGCCACAAAACCAATGAAAACGTGGCATGTTCACTGTGCATTGCAACAAGTTGCCAACCAGGCAGGCAACAGCGCTGCCACACTCGACGTCCTGCCTGCCGCCACGTCTGTCGCCTCGCCCCGCCTCATGCACTTGACGTGCTTCATTTCATTTGGTTTTCTTGTTTTCCGCTATGCCATATTTTTCGCACGGCCTGACACGTTTTTTACTTACTCAGTCGTTGACATTTTGCGTGACTGACGACAGCCGCGTGGTGTGAATAAATGAAAATGAAATTGGCGCCACTTTGTAGGCCGTCCCCTGCAAATGAGGCAATGTGTTTGCCTTTTACCATTTTGTGTCTTAATTATGATTGGAATTGAGCTCGCTTCTCGCTGCAACATTACCAATTAATTTATCGATTTCCATCAGCCAATTTCCAAATTGTTGCCACTGTCCCGTGCCACATGCCCACAAATATCATGGCTAATTTACCGAACCGAACTGCACACGCCCATTTATTAGCTCATTGCGATTGTCACATTTTCAATTATAATATACAAATATTTATATATATTTATCGCAGTTTTTTTTAATGTGCAAACACAATATTTATTTTTGATAAAGTGGATTAAAAAATATTAATATACAATATATTGTGTATAAATTTGCATTAAATATACGCACATTTATCTGTGAATAGACTGTCATTCTATTTCTATAGTTGTCATCATCAATCAATTTGGCCAGTGTATTATAAAAAAAAACTGAAATATAATTATCTGACACGTTAAAGTGCATCTGCACTTATGAATGAAAAAGAATAAAGTATTTATCTCAAAAGTGTTTGCTCTCCTTACAAGAGTGCTTGAACCTCTGCAGACCAGGTGAGCTCCAGGAAAAATGTCGATAAAAGGCCGCCACGGATTTCGCGTGTCATTGTGGCAGGGGGCAGGAGGCGGTGGTGCTTGCAGGACCCCGGTAACAGAAGCATTTTTGATATGCACGTGAAAAGCATCTCATGTGCTCTTTGGCAAACCAATTGAGATTTATTGAGCCGGTCGGAGGTCGTGTGCGGGACCACATACCATTAACTGACAATTAAGGTGTTGGCTTCCCGCTGTTGTTTGAAACTCTCTCGCTTTCTCTCTGTCTCTCTTTTTCCTTCGCTCTTTGGCCACACTCAAAATGCGCTGCATATTTGAAAATGTTTTCTTCCTTGCGCTTGTGCTTTTTAATGGCTTTTCAATTAAGCCGCAATCGAGCGTTACTCGATGTGGTCAAATTCTTTGGTGCGGCATTGCTCGCTCAGACAGTTCATTTGCATCTATTTTAATTCGGAATTTCTCCTCTTGCTTTCCCCAGATGGACAATCGGATGTGGATGTGCAATTAGTGGTCCCGAGGTATGTGGAGCGGGGCTCGAGCGTCACATTCAAATGCAAACACAACGTAATACCGGAAATATTATTCAAGGTAAGCTCTAACCTTATATGTACATATGTAGTATAGTCAATTTTATTGAATCACCATTTGCCTGATGCATGTGACTCGCAAATGGAAAACTTTAGAGTGAAATCGGAATGGAAAGCCGCGACAAAGCGCAATTGCCTCCGCCTTGTGCTAATTTACGTAAAAAGTTCATGGTCTTGAGTGAGTCTAACCCAATCAGTGGCAGGTGATGCACAAGGTGCATGTTGTTAATGCTGCCACAGACACAAATGTCAGCCAGCAGCGGCAGCAGTCGGAAAAACTCACAGTCAAAGAGCGGCTCATCAGGTCTTGCCCGGCTGCCACTTCCGACTTAGTTTCAGTTACAGTTGCGACAATTAATTTCACTTCAACTCTCCTATTACTGTCACGAAACATCAAGGGACACGCACAGTCGTACTCCACGCGTCCCCGAGGGCAACGCCTTCGAATTTATGGCAAATGAGTTGTTTAGTTTTCTTGTTCCGAACTTTCTGCCACTAGTTCAGCCACTTCCACTGCAAATCGTGGAATACAAATTCAAGGCCATGCTCAAGCACCAGCTCTGGCTGCGCCCGCGGCAGAGACTCTGCCCAGGACGTTAAGGTGGAGCTGGAGGTTGTGCTTGAGCTTGTCGTTTTGTTCATTCTAAGTACCATAAAAGCGTACAAATTTTATGGCGCAAAAATGCCACGAAGTTGAGTGCTTTAGAAGCACACAACATATTGATTTTCTCCTCTTTGCTTTTCCTTCACTTTCCTTTTTTCGGCAGAGCAGCTCGTCCGCAGTTGCTGTGAGTAGTTTTCAGCTATTAATTCAAAGTTGCCTTCTTTTTATTTTAATAGAAGAAAAGAAGAATTTTAGTGAGCGCAAGATCTTGTATACATATATATTTTACTTTTTTTATACCCTGATTTTTTATTGAGGAAGTTAAATATGGAGTAAACGATAAAGTGCCAGTTCAGCACATCGTTAACAAACTTTTTATTAGAGTAAGAGAAAGAGATAAAATGAAAAAAAAAAAAATATTTATAACTATTTATCCAACAATTTGTTAAACTAGACCAATCAAAATCAAGCAACTAACAATGTAACCACTCGTCCAGTTAAATAAAATTCTCCTTTCCTCATCTGATCTCTAACTATTCTTATTTGAAACAAGTGGAATATCTAATAATATATTGCCAATTAAATTATTTTGGGGCTTTATAAAAACTGAAATCAACTTTTAAAAATTATAAAAGTAAAGCTAAGACACAGAATGCTTTTTATAATGATTATAATGACATTTAGGAATAGTTTTCCTCAACAAATTGCATTAAAGTTGAAATAATTTGAATTAATTTCAAAGTCGACTTTCGTTGACTTGGCTTGGCTTTATTATTATTATATGAGAATGTTATTAAATATAGTATCCCAGAGGGATACAAGCATCAGCGGGACAATTGACATCCACATAATGTGCATACACCTGTTCCTCGATACAAATGGGATGGCACATTTGTACAATTAGGAGGAGTTGCCGTGTTTGCATGTAGACATTATTTTATTTGGTCAGTTGGCCGCTTTGTGAATACTAGTGCTCGGCGATGGCTAATTAGTATAATTGACTATATAAGCGAGTGCGCCGGCTACACGGCTCCATGCCGCCAACTGGTTTTGATTCGAATTGTTGCACGAAGCGTGGCAAATTGTGTGGAAGTGGCACTAAAAAGGCAATTAAAACGCAAATGCGAACACGGTTAGCCATGGAGCTGAAGTTGGCGCAGTGGCACGGTTTACACATGCTGAAGCATACTTTCGGGCATACAAAAGCAGCGCGAAAAAATATAAATTAAATAAACTAATTACGTTGTGAATGGCAGGCTGGCAGGCTGGCTGGCTGGCTGACGGGCTGCCTGACGAGCAGGCCATCAGTTTGGGCCAAGGGAGTCAGCTCAGGCCAGACCACATAAATGAGCTTTTGATTTGCCGACTGAGTACAAAAATAAGCGGGCTAATGAACACAAACAAAATATGTACAAAGTCAGACCATAACACTGTGGACACGCCAAAAGCCCGACACATGCCAAACTCATGCCTGGCTAATCAACAACAGCAACAGCAGCAGCTACAGCTACAGCAACGGCAATTCCAACAATACCAGGCACGTTCTCCCAGCGGAGCTGGCCAAGGGCCCATCTGAAGCAGAGCCATTGACAGACACTGTGGCATTCAGGAGCGCAGCTTTGATTACTTTGCGATACGCACTCTGGTTATTATTATGGCTGTCGCCGTAGCTCCGAAAAGTTCATGTCATATCAAGAGAAATTGTTTCAAAAATTTCCACAAGTGGCTGATAAAATTTGATGGGCATTTGGAGAGGTCGCTGGAACGTGGCCGAATGTGGTTCAGTGGCCGCATGATAATGTTTGCTTTGTTTCGACGATGTCACGTATGTGTGCGAGTTTGTGTCCGTGTGTGTGTGTGCTGTATCGATTGCCATGACAAAGGGCGTATGCGTGGGTAATGGGGACATTTGCTGTCCAAATTAGCCGCAGGTCAAGTTGAGTGCAATCGATGCAATTAGTTGGGCAGCCAGCCAGTCATAGAGAGCCTCGGGCACTGCATTTAATGTAAGCGCAGCTGTTGAATAAGTTACGAGTGCATTTTCATCAAGTTGTCAGTTATTACATGAAATCACAGAGTACGATAAATAAATATGGCTCGCAGCTGGCAAACTCTTTTCCTTCGAATCCGTACCCTCAAGGGCTGTCTCGCGCTCTGGCGCTTACCCCACACTGAAAACTTTGCCTCAGCCGTAAGTTATGAATGTAAATTTATTTTCATTTACATTAAGCTCCTCTATTTGCCAATGCTGCTTTAAGCCCGTGCCGTTAGTCCCGCGTGCATTGGCACAACTCAGTGCTGTTATATTCGAGCATTTATGTTGCCTTCGCAGATCTCGTTTTTAATTACGCCACCGCCGCGTCCCACCAGGACCAGCGTAAACACGAGCATCACCACGCAGCATGCACATGGCAGCTCGTCCCCCTCCGAGCTGGCTGCCAGTGACATTTGCTTGTGGCATTTCAATAAACCATTCTATTATTTGCAGTTTTACAGCTTAACGCGCGTTTTAATTGTCGCTGCAAAAAGTTCGTGCAACTTGTTGCAAAGTTAAATTGCATTCCATTTGTGTTTTTTATTTTGATTATATTTTCAGTTTTCCGTTTTCATTGTCATTTTCATTTAATTTTTTATTCATCATTCGCCCGCGCATGCGGCATGTACATACATATGTATGTACGCTGCATGCCATTAAATGAAATACTCCAAATACAATGAACTGACACAGTGTCTCGCATTCGAATTGAGGCAGTTGCTCAATCAATGCCACAGACAGCCTGGCAACAGCACAACTGTTACGAAACACCGTTTTAATAATACCACGTCTATATATTTCTGTTTGATTGCAGGTGACATGGCTCAAGGTTGAGAAGGGCAAGTTCTTCGAGTTCATAAACGGACGCAATCCGCCGTTTCGTAACTCAACCATCGAAGGAGCCGAAATTGATGTAAGTAATCAGAAATTGAGGTGAGATGGCGAGAGGACATGTGGTTAATTTCGACCTGAATAAATAAGTACATAATGACTCTATTTCCAATCCCCATTTTGATTATACGAATTATTGAGTGGTTGAGGGCTAAAATATCAGAAATAATCATATTATATAATATTATCACTTGAATTGTTGTTTCAATATAATAATTAGGCTTGCATAAGCCGTAATATTAACTCTGACTTTGAGTATAATCAATCCAATTTTTCGGTTTAATGAAACCTTTTTACAGTTCCTCTTACTCATTAAGAATCTTAATTCTGGGGTGGAGCGTATAGCAAAATTATTGTTTGTATGTTAGTTACATAACATATTGGATTAAAATGGCTTAAAAATAAAAATGATAATAACAGTTGAACATGCAAAAAGAAAGATATTTTTATAATCATATATTAAACAAATCAAAATGTTTTCATTTCATTAGACTTTTTATGTATCATTAATTTTAATTAATTTTTATTCAACCATCAAAGCCAATCTGCTCATAGCTGTTTATAATGGAATCAATAACGCAGTAAATAAAGTTCGACTCAAGCCCATTAAATATCATAAAATAATTCGATGCTCATACCAAGTACGCTATAAAATTATTAGCTGAACGGCAGTTTGTGAAATTAAATTAATTATCATGCACTTGTGCACATTGCATCGGACATTAAGATTGATTGACTAATGAATCATTAAACAATGTAAATGTAAATGTAAATGTAAAAGTTTATTGGTTATTGAGGCAGTCACAGAAAAGAAGAAAAAAAATGATGTCTTTCTGATTTCTCAAACTGAAAAGACATCAAAACAGATATGATAGTATAGATATGCATAGTTATTATATTTCTGGAAAATGGCAAGCAGTGTATTTCATGGTTGTACATACCCGTTTTAACACGCCTCTAAATTAAAATGAATGCATTTTGCTTCCCTTATTGAACAGTGGGAGAACTCGAACGAAACGCAAGTGACATTGAAGGATGTGCAGTTCGATTTGTCGGGCCAATTCTACTGTGAGGTATCAACGGACACGCCCATCTTTACCAAAGCCAGCGCCGACGAGCTAATGAGCGTTTTCTGTGCGTAGCAAATGCCAAACTAATTCGAGTTAACTGACACTAATTGCCACCCCCATCTCGTAATGCCTTTACAGTGCCTCAGACAGGACCACCCACCATCAAGTTTCGCAAGCGCACTCCCTTCGCCGTAGGCGAGAAGCTGTTCGCTTTGTGCAACACCACTCGAGGGCGGCCCGCCCCGCATGTTACATGGCTAATCAATGGCAAAAAGGTGCGTATGCGTAATTTCAACTATTTTTCCAGTAAACTGCAGAAGAGTCGGCTAATCGTTCACAGTTAAATTGTTTTGGCGATGGGAGTCGGGTGGGGGTGGGGCCAGAACTGCAGCATGCGCTTGAGTGTAGATGTGGAATGGCTGTCAGGGGACGCCGGAATGTCAGTGGGGCTGCATTAAGATTAACATCAGTTTAAGCCATTTTATAATTATGGCCTACATGCGCGGCTCATGGAGCTTTCATTTTAATTACCCAGACCAAGGCCCAGAAACCCAGCTCCTGTGTGGGTCAGCCGCAGCATGCGCACCAGCACCAGCACCACCAGCATCAACAGCAGCAGCAGCTGCTCGCCAACAACAACAGCAACAACTGTAGTTAAGGGAAAAGGAAATGAAATATAAATAAATTTATTATATCTGCCGTTGGCGCACAGAATATGGTAAACTCTAAAATGAAATTTATTCATAAACGCTCGGCCCGGCCACCATCTGACCAGGCGTCGCTTCGTGGGGCCAGGGGCGTCCAGATGTCGTGATGAGGGTATGGGGCTTAGCCCGTATGATTCATTTTTAATTTACAGTTGTATCCAAAAGTTTGACATTGAAATGACTTTCATTCGCACTCGATTACATACTGCGACCCAAACATTTCATGGCATTTCTAACTCTATTCGGACAGGTCGAGGAGAAGTACATCCGCACACATCACGTTCACTCGTTCAACGGCAAGCATCAGCGTCGCACACAGCAGCAGCCGACGTCTCTGACCCAGCAACAGCTGCAGCACTACTACCAGCAGCAGTACTACAACCAATATCAACCTCAGTACCACGTGCCCCACTACATAGATCGCTACGACAAGAGCCTACGCTGGGGCGGCTCTCGTCCACTTGGTAAGTAGACCGAAGATGCCTAGTGGGAATCTATTTAAGCACAGGATTAATACAGGAGTTGGGAATGAGCCTCTGCAGCAGATAGACGAACTAGGATTAGTTTTTGGCGAATATCTATGATCTCTGAGAACAGATAGTTTTTCAATTTAATAAATCACTGAAACTTCACACAATTTCCATTAGTCGTTAGGCCAGTCTCACTCTATAGACTAAATAGTTATTCAAGTGACTTTCAGCTTTACACGTTCACAATTTATACAGGGTATTCTATAGTGAGTTCGCATTTAGTTAACGGCACACAGAAAGTGCAATTAAGCAATTGTTCTCAGTTTGTCATTGAGTGCGGCGCCAGCTGCTGCAACGTTTACTTTAATTAGGACAATTTTAAATCACGCTTTGCTGTTGCTATTGCAGATGAATTCTCGCAGTATGCGCCGCATCACGGCCACGACGGACACGGACATCATGGCAGCCTTGGCAACATACACAACAATCCGTTCGGCATGCTGGCCAATTATCATGACATCGGCGAGATACACGAGATACACCAGCGCAACTACGATATCAGCAAGAAGCAGATGGAGCTCAAGAAGCAGCAGATGGAGTTGAAGAAGCACAGGTTAGTCTGCACCGGGCCCATTAATCAACCCGATCCTTCCCCCGAGGATGCTTGGCATAAGCTGAATTTTATTTATGAGCCTGGCAAATTAAAACGCAGCAACTTTAGCCGTCAGCTAAGCAGACGTCGAGCTGTTGCTAAAAGTATGCAATGTGCAAAGTTATTCACCCTCGCTCCCCCAGCCCCCTTGCTGGTCTAAGGAGACAGCTGTTCCAGTGCCAGTGCCCAGCACAAAGTTTTCATATTCTTATCAATTTCCCAGGTTGCGTGTGTGGCGTGTTTATTAAAGTTTTCTTATCTATGGTCTAAAAGGATTTGGCTTATGCATGTGCCGCGATGTTGGCACATTGTTAAAACCGCCAGCCAGCCAGTCAGACGGACGGACAGCTTGTCCTTATCCTCAGCTCCTTTCGGCTTTTATTGTTGTGGGTATACAAAAAATGCCGCCCCTGCGCCCCCTGCGCCACCTGCTGCCTGCTAGAAATGTTTATGTGGTGCGATTGGAAGTGAAACGTAAATGAATGCAATAAATTATTTACGCTCACCTGTGATATTAAAAATCAAGAAGGCAAACTTTTCCAATATACCAACTTTTTTCAGCTCAACTTTCAAAGCCAGGGGCATGCCTGTGTGTGGATGTAGGTGTGCGGGTGTGTGTGCGTGGTGCTAGTTTAATGACAGGCAGCGCCACAATTCCTACCTGCTGCTGCCGCTCTTTGAAGTTGTGAGGTCGTGCGTCGCACTCACACACACATTTACTACACACAAGCCACGTGGCAGGCATTTACATGGGCCGCCAGCAAAGTGGCCCTGACATAAAGTGCAATGGCAGAGCCGTAAACCAGGCCAAGACAGGCGTAAGACAATAACGCAAATGCGGCATGTTTTGGGATTGCGCTGTCATCTTAGCTGGCGCAGTTAGATACCTCAGGCAGGCTGTCTGGCCTTTTGCAGTTGGTTTTAATTAGGCTACAAGGGAACCCAAATTATATCATATTTAACTTACAGTTTTTTCCCGGGTAGCTCACAGCCAGCCCTGAAAAGCTTTTAGCCCAATTGCCAGCCAATGTTGCCTTCGCCCACGAATTTGCCATTTCCCAATTGTGTGTGCTCTGCGATTATGTATGCGCATGTGTCTGTTAGTACTTGGAAATGCTAGTTGGTTAATTTATCCCTAAGTGGAAGCCATGATTAGCTATTGCGCCATTTCCTTGCCAGCTAATTGCATTGGCAACGCGCAAAGGCAAAAACATTTTATAAATAATTTGCCGCATTTCAAAATGCGGCGCGTGCGTGTGTGTGTGTCTGTGTGTGTGTGTGAAAAACTAATTTTGCTGAAAACTTAACGTTAATAAGCAATATTTATATCCAAAGTGCACGAGAGCGCTCCCGGAAGAGTATAAGCCAGGTGGCACGGGTGCAAGTGAACTGCGCTGTGCCTGACCTGCAACATTTAGGGCCTTGAAGCTACAGGGTGGGTACAGGGTGCTGCAGTACAGGGCGCCGACTAAAAAGGAAACAACTCAAAAGTGTATGCAAAGAAACCAAAGAAGTTTTGTTTAGAATATGTCAATCTCTATCTGTTTCACAGATCCATTTCCATTAGTCTTGTGCAGTTGAGGCACCCTGTATGGGGTTTATTCATGGCTTCTGTTACAGGCTGCGCACTATTTACGTATGTGTGTACGATTGTGGGCGTAATTGCAGACGCGCCCACTATTAAAACTTGGCGCATATTTATGCAACACTCCAGCACGAAGTAAAAAACTATAAAAAATGCGCAAGCAGCAGCAGCAGCAGAAACAGCAACAACAAGGAACAGAAGGTAACGAGTAACGGTCACGTTTATGTTTGCAGTAGCGTGCATAAATTTCCCTTTGCGTATAGGTGTATGTGTGTGGGTGTGTGGGGCGTGACGTACACTGGAATGTTTATTAAGTTCATGCTTAATACACTGCGCCGCATACATGCCTTGCTCTCACTCTCCCTCACTCACTCTCTCTCTCTCTCTTTCACTCTCTCCCTCTCTCTCTTTCTGTATTGCTATGCATGTGATTTTATGCAAATAGAATGTCAATGTTTGCCATAAAGTGCCGAACTCTCGAACTGCATTAAGTATGCGCCATGTGCGCCGCCGGGCTTGCAACCTAATTAACCACTAAATTTGATTAAATTATTGCCAAACACAATCAAGGCTAAGAGCAACACAAATTAACTGCTCATTGTTCTGTGTCGCTCTATTAAACAGCTCTGTGAATGGCCGCCATTTGGTTAAGAGTCCTGCTCAGCTGCTTGAGTTGCAACGGAATGCCCTTAAAGCGCACCGAAGAATCTAAAGAATTGTTGCAATAAAAACACAACGCAACAGCAACAACAAAAATAAAAAGAGAAACAGCAGAAACAGTGGCATAGCCATAAAAGGCATAACACGTAGTGCTGAATGTGCACTTGAGCGACAGGGCAGGGGGAGGGGGGTGGTAGGAATGGGCGTCGCATCGGCAGCTAGAAAAGGGTGTCCGTGCACAGGAAACTCAGCCAGGCAAAGGCATATGAATGGGGCATTTTATGCAGTCAAAAAGTAGTTTACACGTTGTTGCACAATTTATGTTTGTGCAACACGTAAGACCATTCATTGTGCCAGGCACAAGCCTCTGGAGATAAATGTAGACATACATACATACATACATACATACATGTGTAGGTTTAGGGTTTCGTGCGTGCTGCTGCTGAATACCTTGAACCTTTTGTGCCGTCTCTATCTATAATCTGGCTTGCGTAACTTTAAAAAAGAAGAGAGAAAACCGGAGAAACAGCATTCGTTTATTTGTTTAACAAAAATTTCGTTTCAATTTTGTTTGATGGGCGTAAAAACGATTTAAGTCAATTGAAGAAAAAATCAATTTCAAAAGTTTTTAAGCGAAGAATTTGCATTTAATCTTATCTCGGTATGTACGTATATAGAAGAGTGAATATTTGCATTTGACAAAATATGTACCAATCAAAAGAGAGATGACACAAATATTAAATTGCTTAAATTGCTGATTCGAATGAATGCCATTTATTTAAGATAAATTATATTGTTGCAAAAAATTATTTAGAATTTAAATGAGAACATAATCATTTTTTTCAATGCCCCCATTTATTATTACATAGAATTAAATAATTATTAAAAACTAAACACAACACATAATAATAACAATGAAAATAAAATAATATATTCTTGAGCTGGGGCATTCTACTTTGTAACTATTTCAATGGCACATTCCGCATACTTGGTCTCTTTACTGTTATTGTGTGTTGGATTTTCTGGCTCTGTTTTGGCTCTTGCCTCGCTACGAGCAAACTACAAAGGCGCGCCCTTAAATGCAGCTTGTAATTTTCATTTAATTTTCAGTGTGGTTTTGTTTCTTTGCTTTTCGCTTTCGCTTTTCGTTTTTCGTGCGCTGAAAATGTTACCGAGTTGACCCTCCAAAAGGGCGGCCATTAAATGTCGCGACTCGCGCCAACTTAAGGCCCAAGAAATTGGCCGTAGCTATGTCTGAGCAGCCAGCAGTATGGATGTAATTAGCTGGTCTCCGGCTCTGATCGCGTGTGTGGCGGTAATCCTTCTGGGTGGGTCCACAGAAGCCGTGGCGAACGTGTCATAAACCGGGGCACTAATTCTGAACGGGGGAGAGCGGGGAGCAGGGACTAGAACTAGGACTCCCCACAGAAGAAAGGCCAGTTTTAAGTGAGGCCAATGCCAGTGCGCTTTCAGTTCTAATTGCTAGTGGTGGTATGGTGGTGTGTGGGGCAGGGATAAGTGCTTACTGATACCAGCTACAAGACGCTGAAATGGTGTACTCCATTAATCACAATGAGCGGCAACAAAAGCAACACAACGAGTGTACATTAAAATTAAATTTGTATTTTATAACGAACGTTAGGGCGAAAAACTTAGCAGTACAATTTGGCTAATTTGCTGCAGCACGAGCGACTGCCACGCCTACTTAACCTTGTTAATAGGCAAGTAGGTGGAGCTGGGCGAGCCGCCTGCCGGTGGCAAGTAGGCAGCATTCGGCTCAATCTCCGAGACGACTGAGGCTGCATTCCCATTGCCGAGCGACTCAAGGCTGACAGCTCCCGCTTGGCGTTCGTTCAGCAGCTGCAGCGGCTGCTGAACCACCTGCTTGGAGGAAAAGTCAAGCACTGGCGCAATGCCCGCATTGTGGGACGTTGAGCTGCCGCCCAGGCGATCGTACTCCTGCTGAATGGTGCGCTGCGCATTGATGGCGTCCTCTGGAGTACGGTACTTGACGAAGTGCACTTCCGGCTTCCGGGCGTTGATGCTATTGAGGTTCTGCAGCTTATTGGCCAGGCTGGTGAGATCGCCCTGCTTGGTGAGCACGTAGATGGCCGTCTGCTGCTCGGCCGCTTGTTTGGCCAGCGCCACGGCTGCGTTCTCCAGACCCTTGTTCTCGGGCGCACGAATGAAGAGCACGCGCAGATTCCTCTTCAGCGAGGCGGCCAGATCGCCGACACTGCGGTTATCCTCAAAGTCCGACTCGGGTGCAGAATATGTGAAGAACTCCTTGTTGAACTCTGTATTGACGCTAGAATAGTCCGGCTGTTGGCTGTTGGTTCCATAATCCACAACTGAGCCACCGTTTAGTGAGCCACCGTTTAGTGAGCCACCGTTTAGTGAGCCACTGTTTAGTGAGCCACCGTTTAGTGAGCCACCGGTTAGCGAACCATCCGTCAGCGAGCCGCCAGTTAATGAGCCTCCGTTCGATACATTGTCAATGCCCAATCCATAATTATATCCGCCCACGTCTGCATTGGCCGTCGCCAGTAAAGCCAATATCTGTCATTGAGAGATAATCCGATTGGAGATCAAAGAAACTTAGGTGAAAAGTTCTCACGGTGAACTTACAATAAATGCTCGCATTTTCCACGGACGCTTCAAAGTCCAATTTGCGCTGTCAATGAGCACGATTGCGCCTCGAGGTGTGAAAGGCGTGTGATGTTGCCCGTGCGGGCGATGGGCGTTTTTATAACCGGCAGCAATGTGCCAGGCGCCAGACGCCGTTGGAGATGCAGATTGCGCAGTCGATAGCCGCTGAGGCTGCGTTTTTGTTGTGTTGCTTTTTTTTTTGCCGTTCATCCACCTTAGCGCCGCAATAGCGGCTAGCCGTATCCGCCAGCGAATTAGTTTGCATAAATCAAAACCCTATTGCAAATTTCGCTGAATCAATCGAGCCGAATCGCGGACATGGAAATGGCGGAAAAAGTGGAAGCACCGGTTCGAGATGTTATTGGGGGCGAATAAACGTTACCCATATGGGGCCAATGCCAAGCGGTAGGTGGCAGGTGGCAGGTGGGGTATCTAGTGTGTTGCAGCGGTTGGCGAGAAATTTGCATTCTTGGCCATTTTGTGGCCATGTAATTAATTAATTATAATCGCTCACACAAATTCCAAAAATATTACAGCACTGTGACAACAACAGAAATGTCAACACCAAAGCCAAATAGTTGCATAGCCAGTGATTCGGAAATTGAATTGAAATTAAATATATGCACGATAAATATTTTATAATGATGGCAATCGATTAGCATGACAACAACAGTGGGAACCGCCTGCTGCGCGCATTGAGCTAATGTAATGCAAAGTCATTTCGTTAGCCCTCGACCACTGTAACTGTATTCGTCTGTATTGTTTGGCCAAAGCAGATAACAATACCGTTTCGTAAAAAAACAAAAAACAAAAAAAAATATGAAAAAAAAAGAAAATATAATAATAATAGTAGTAATAATAAAAACAAATATCAAAATAAACGACAGCAAATAAAAATACAAAGCATAGGCAGTAGTTATGCAAATTAACAAGCGCTTCCAGCATTTTATAGTAACGCATCATTTCAGATTTTTGTTTTTGAATTAATTTGATTCTGCATATACATACATATGCATGTATGTTGTGACATCGCAAAAATTTTTATTTACTTTTGCTGTGAGTGCTGGAAACTGATTGGACACAACTCGATGATTCTCGCGAATTTTACGAATGAAATCGAGTTTCGCTGCAGATATATTGAATTCTGTTTTAACAAGGCTGCAAAGAGAGTTTCGCATTTTATTAGCTTTTATTTTGTTCAGTTGAATTATTCGTTATTACCATTTAATATAACATTTTTATATAACATACGACTATTTATTTAATTATCAACGACAGAAAAATACTGTTTGGTATTTTTTTTTCTGTGCTGAATTTTGTGGCATACTTTTATACATTAGTCTACTCCGAAAAAACGGTTGCCCCTCTTTAGGCTAACTGTGTAAATAGGGCTGCAGTCGTCATTTGCCATTATTGACTTTTTATCAAACAATCTAAAATATTTGTAATTCGATAATGAGACTATCGAGTGTTTAATTCAACTCATCAAATTGTGACAAGGCCCGATCGAAATCAACAGAAACGTAATTTAGTTAATTGGAGGCATGTGAGTTCGCCAAGTGGCATATGTACACACAATATCGAAATAAGTGCGCAATCAGCCAAAAGGCTATAAATGTGCAATTAAGTAAATTATCCCAGAGCTGCCCGCAACTTGTCAATTTGACGAACAGAAACAAGCAGCTGTAAGTGCAGATAAAACAATTACACAAACTACATTTGAAGAGCGCTTTTTAACAGTTAATGTAGCTGCAAACGGAAAGTCTATCGAAATTTTAATGAAAATGCAGGGACTTTTATTTTAATAAAGTTTATTACTATAATTAAATCATTCGACAATAAATGCTTGAATAAAATTTTATTATTTTCTACATTCAAATTACTTTATATTCTCAGAATTCATTCAAAATTAGAAGTCGGGGTATTATAAATCATATTAGGTCGGGTAGCTAAGTTTATCTAGATTTATCTGTTTATCCATGCTTCATTATCAGATAGTATAGAAAGTTAGAGATTTGCAATTTGAATTTAGTTTTCCATACAGCTATTAGAGTTCTATTTTATTTTAAATAATTTATAGCAATTCCCTCTTTAATCTTACCGAATACAAGATAATTTGAAACTATAAATAATTAGAGTTTAAAAAATTCTAAAAATAATTCAACAGTTAACTTTTGTAATCAATATATTTAATTATTAATTTTATTACTAACAACTTTAATCACTTAATTATTTTATTTGAGAATATATTATTCAGCGTTTACACTTAATTATTTATTTAAATATTCATTGTCATTAAAGGAAATAAATTATACAAGGGTCATACATATATATACATATTTGCATTTAAAAGACCTTTTGATGTTTTAAAAAATCTTGTTAGTTCTGTTTTAAATAAGAATTCGTCCAGAGTAATAAATCTTTTGTTCGTAGTAAAAGAAAAACACATTTTTTGCTGTAAATGTATATATTTATATATAAAGTGAACCGTTCAAATATTAAGCGGTAGTTCATCAAAATGCCCTTATTTGTTAAGGTTAATGCCTGTCTGCGTTGATGGATCCTTTGCACTTCTGCCGGAGTAACTTCTAGAAAATGTATGCATATTGTATGTATGTTTAAGGTCTTCTTTAAAAATTGCTTAATTTCCTTGCCCGTTTATGTTGATATCTTATGTACATATATACAGATTCACTAAACGCAATTTACTCTTCCAGAGTATCACTGACGCAGAGTATAAATCTATATATGTATGTATGTATGTAGGAGACTGTGAAATTACTCAGTTACCGTGCTCGGTATCCGTTGCTTCTCGGCACGCGAAGGCACTTTACGTTGCATAAATAATTCAATAGACCGAAATGCCGCGACGCGACATAAAACATAAGAAAAAACCTTCGCTGTCAGTGTCAGTTATAATATGATGCCCATGACAGCCAGTGTTGTTGTAGTTGTTATTGTTGTTGTTGTTGCTGCTGCTGTTGTTGTTCTCGCCGACCTCAGTTGACCCAATTTAAAATGTGATGAACCTTTGTGTGCGTGTGGTTAAGAGTACTCTGTTCCCACTGAGCCACGGGGTATGCCCACTTTCTGCAGCAGTGTTGTGTAACAAGTTCATATGCATGTACCCACATAATTTTACTGAATTCATGAGCTGAACAATAAACATGGAGCAAGCCAGGCACAATCCAAATCAATGTGTTACATTGTTATCTGCAGCTGAAGCCTGTCTGCACGTTAGATCTTGTCTAGCAATAATTAACTTGATTTGACATGGAAATTTGAATAATTTGTGCTTTAATGGAAAGGTCTGTCGAGCTAAGAGCAAAGTTTCCCAACGTGGAAGTGCTAATCATGGCGGTGTCTGCCTTGACCACTTTTACTACTGTTACCAACTTGCGGCTAGCTCTACTTCCGGTTTTCGATTACAAAGGTCTTTGAATATAAGAAATTCATGGGATTTGGCACGTAACCGTTGCGTTGTGGTGTTGGGCGTTGTTATCGCTGTTGTTGTTGTTGTTGTAGCTTTTGCTGTTGCTGCTTGTTGCTGTTGCCCTGCTATGGGTTAAGTTGCTTTTCTTGTTTCTCGGGAGAGTCCTTGTGCTCAGAATGAACTGGCTATGGGCCCGGTGGCAGGAATATCGAGCATGTTTTTATACCCTGAACCCATTGAAAATGGGAAATCAGGGTATAATGGTTTTGTTAAAATGTATGTAACAGGCAGAAGGAGGCGTGGCAGACCCCACAAAGTATATATATTCTTGATCAGGGCGACGAGCTGAGTCGATTTAGCCCTGTCCGTCTGTCTGTCCGTCCGTCCGTCCGTCCGTCCGTCCGTCCGTCCGTCCGTCCGTCCGTCCGTCCGTCTGTCCGTATGTTTGAACGCGTCGATTTCAGAAGATATAAGAGCTAGAGACTTCAACTTTTTTTTAAAATGTCCGTATATATCACGCGGATATCGAGTTTATCACTAAAAAACGATAACTCATTCCGATACTTTTTTATCGATAAAAAACCTTATCGAAGATCATTTTAAAAATTATATCTCCTACGTCTTTTAAGCTAGAGTCTCCAAATTTAAAATGTATATTAAGATGTATTTTATACAATTTCGGTTTTTGTTAAAATTTACCCCCACCCCTTAATCCACCCCCTCACCCTCATCTTTGTAAAAGTCGTATATCAAATACTAGAGACTTGTGCTTCGGTATACACATACATTTCAACGTTATAATTACTTTCTGAAAGTTTCAGTACGATCGTACGTCTAGAAATTAAATTATTCAACGAATAAGTTATAATATTGCCAACACTGCAGCGCAACTCAAGCGCAATCGCCTGTATATGTGAGTGTGTGTGTATGCGTGTGTTTGTTTGTATGTGTATGTGTGTGCGTTTGTTTGTTTGTATTCGTGTGTGTGTGTGTGCGTGTTATTATTGAAATATCAGTTGGTCGTAGGGTTCAGGGGATCTCGTAGTCGAGCAGTCTCGACTAGAGCTTTCTTACTTGTTTTTTTTTTCATAGTTCAGGGTGTGTGCTGGCAGGGAACGTAACCCCTGGCCATAAATTCTTAAAAGGATTTGCTGCTTTATGCTGTGTGCCCTCAGCTCATTTGGTTGCGTTCGAAAGCAAAATAAAGCTGAAACTTTTGCGGCCGATAGTCATATAAGCCAATAAGAGGCGCAACACAAGCAACAGCAACAGCAGACTACATGACATGGCAATTAATTAGGCGTATTTCTCAAATTATCGCCTTGGGCAGGGCAGCGATAAGGCCGAACCGCGTAAACGACCTTGCATGTCAGCGTCAACTTTAGATATCTTATGGAGTAGTTTAAGGTAGAGTTTAAAGCATTATGGAACTTTCATAACTCGGCTGCTACCAATATTGCTCGACGGCTTACCGGGTCCCGCATTTCCGCTTTATTTGCATTGCTTGCCAAGTTTGTTGTGTTTTGAACTTGAGCTTCCTGCCACGGCTGCTGCTGCTGCTGCTGCTGTTGCTGCTGATGTTCTTTCGCTGCCGGTTGTTGCTTTTCCTGTGAAAAGAGCGCTGCATAAGGAATTTGATTAAGACAACAAGTACGGCAACTGTAATACCAAAAGCAGCAGCATCAGCATCGCCAGCACCAACAATAATAACAACAACAACAACAATAGCAATAGCAATAGCCCCGTTGATGATGTTACTGCAGCAGCTGTTGCTGCCGTCATCGCTGCCATTTCTATTGCTGCTGCCAAGCTCGTCAACGCAATGCTGTCGAAGGCTTATGCGGATATTGTGCATTTGCTTTGAGTTTAGCCCGGCATTTGTTTTCGCTCTTAGTTAAACTAGCTTATTGTTGATGTTGATGCTGTCTGCCAGCAACTGGCTTTTCATGTTATTGTAGATATGGCTGCCGCTGCTGCTGCAGACTTCATCCCTGCGCTGTCCAGAGGCGTTGGGGATTGTTTTCTCCTTGTACGTGATGAAGTCTTAAGCATATACCGCACAATGTGCACTGCATACACTGCATAGTTTTCAGATGTTGTACAGTCTAATCCCGATTAAGCATTTGCATCAGAGTACAGAATATCTTGGAAATAACCAAAATTGCAAGATCATCGAAAATGAAAGAACCATTTGTTTCTAGTCACCCACAACTGTGGTGTATTGCCAGAGCATTCTACACTTTCTTATATATATTTAAATTTGCAAATATTTTATGCAGAACATTTCTTACCACGCCCAGCAGCAACGGAAGCAGCTCGAAACTAAGGCATAAACACATTTCCATGTTGTCATACCTCTGCTATAGCTCGCAGGCAGATAGGTCGATAGCGGATGCTCTGTCGCTGACACCGTCGAGCAACTGTTTCCAGGCACTTTTGCTGCGCTTGCCTGGAATATAATATATTGATCTAAAATGAATTCAACTAAATTATATTTGTAAATGAAGATTAATATAAATGTATAAAAAAGAAAAGTAACAATTTCAATTGTTATACAATATTAAAAGAGGAGATATATTTTATACATATTTAATTTAATATATACTTATACTTATACACACCCACACATACAGACATGACCTTCCTCGATAGCGGATGCTGTTTCCAGGCACTTTTGCTGCTGTTGCCGAGCCAGGAATATAATATTTAAATATTATTTGCGACGCACTTGCTTTGCAATTGGAATTCGCTTTTGTCGTCGTCCCCTGCTAAATGATATAATTGGTCAAATGAGGCGAGCGTAAGCTCATTGTTTCCACTCCAACTACAGTTGTCGGAAGTTTTAATAAGCCCCTCGCAGCTGTGAGTGCCAGCGTGCCATTAAAGTCCAACGACACTGAGGCTTTAAACTAACACAGCTGTCAATTGGTTTGCCAGCACATTGGGTGCATAAAACTTTACGGTCCCCACATAATTCTCTCAAACGTAGCTGCACGCACTGTGCGTGTGCTTAAGTGTGTGTGTGTGTGTGTGAGTGTGTGAGTGTGTGTGTGTGTGTGTGTGCAGGTAATTTCGCAGTCATTTTGCATTTGTAATAAAGCAACACGTCGTCACAGACATCGGCGCCCGCACGCACGGCTGAGGTAATTACGAGGCCGCAGCCGTCGAAATCTCACCGAGCACACTTGAACTCATTTATATGCCGCGCAGGCTTCTTATCAAATATGAAACAAAGTCGTAAAGGATAATTGGACCTACAATGTGTGAGTGGGACTCGCGGCGCTCGTATACGAATAATGCAAACTTATCCACCAAATCCGCTCAACTCCATTAAAGCACGTCGCCAACTTGAGCCGTAACAGATTAAAGCCTCACCATTTATTCAGTTGATTTCGCGTACTTCCACGGAACTGAATGGGCCTGAGGCGAACGATTTTAATTAAAAAATAACTTTGGGCTGTCAGCATCATATTTCATAGACCATTATTCAATTATCGATATTTGCCTTAGCTGTTCCATATACAAGTGGGCCTCATAGACGCTTTCGTTCCATCGTCTCATTTATTCAGCCGAATCCTTGACCGATTGCAAATGGGTTTGCTGAAATATATATTGTACTCAAATTCGTTTTAATGCGTGACTAGCATGTGGAATACCCTCCCTTGTTTGGCGTTTCATGTGTTCACACATCAATCATAAAATGCAAATATTTGCGTTACGAGTTTATTTGTGGGCAAATGGCTTTTGGCTTGTGGCGCATTTAACTCAGCCCGACGAGTGATACCCACTTCTGCAATCTTTTAACCATTCCAACTTCTGCTTAATTCCCATTTTTTTCAGAAACTCAAACCGAAAGTTCCGCCGCCATATTAACGAGAATGCGCTCGGCATAATTCGCAGTACCCTGAACAGCGGCGGCTTCGGCCCTCAGGCGCCCAACTTGAACAAGGAACTGGGCATCCCTTCAAACGCCGGGCCTATGAACCAGCTGGCAGCTGGCTATCAGCGTCCGCTGTCTCATCCTGGCGGGGGCAGTGCCGTGGCCGCCGCAGCGGCAGCTGTGACTGCCGCTCAGATGGAGAAGGGCATGTTCAGCATTAGTCAGCTCAACCTGGAGATAACGGAGCAGCACGTGGGCACCAACGGCCGCATGGAGATCACATGTCTGTCCACAATACCGGCGACGGTTGGCCAGGGCGAGCAGTACGCCGACTACAAAACGTATTCGGTGAAAGGTGAGTGTGGCATTCGCTGGAAAGCGTGATGTGCATATAAGCACGGCTATTGAGATGTGTGCCCACCCAAATTAGTATATTACACCTAAGCATGTTTGCATGTATTTATTGTGCGCTACGTGTAATACTGTGCAAGAATAATATTTGCTTTGGGACTCGCTTCATGAAATTGCGAGCAATGAGCTCATCAAAAATATGCCTCGTTTGCATACGGGCGCCCGGCATGAATGTGAGTTATGCAACGTCGGTCGGAAGGAATCTCGGCCGCATTTACACAAAATAATTTAGCTTCATATGGCTGCTGGGTTAGACAGCAGCCCTGTTAAATGTATGCCCATTGTTATTGCTGTGGCTGTCTGCCTGGCTGCGTCATGATGACTCTCACTGAAAGAAACAACAATAACAGCGCTGGGCCAGGACAGCAAAAGTCAATGTGGCAGCGTTTTTGGCATTTTAAAATGCGTCCCTAATTTATATTTCTGCCGTTGACTTTACAGTCGGGCACCCCTAGAGCCGCCGCCCACCCAGCGCGCAATGTGTGGGCGTGTGTCATCTATTCTGTTTGCCCACGTTTATATTTCGCTTAATGCCGCCCAGCCCATATTACCGTAAGGCGGGCAAACAAAAGTTAATTTATATATTTGCTCGGCTTTGTTTGCCTAAACGCTGCCTGTTAGCACTTGCACCCACTAAAGCCGTTGACTCAGCCAGTGCTGTAAATTGTCTCAAATTGCATGAAATAATTTACACATTACTAGACCCATGACTCAAGGCGGTCGTTGGCCACTCTCGCTCTCGCTCTAGCTCTCTCTCTCTCTCTGTCTCTGTCGCCGTCGTCGGCGGTTGCTAACGGCCTGTTCGGCTCTTGAGTGTCCCCTAAACCAAGGGGCGTATGCGTGTTATTTATGGTGCGTGAAGTGCGTCGTTTATTTTGGCCACTTCACTGAGAAGAGCGCTTCAATCCCTAATTGTTTTTTATGCCACCTAAACCACATCTAATATCATTTTGCCTGCATTGATTTTGTTAAATCGTTTTCACAGAAACTACATTCAAATTATTATTTCCACTGCCTTCGAAAGTTTAATTTTTAATTTGCTGTCGATCCCTGATATTCGTTTTTAGCTTTGTCAGCCCTATGACCTGATTGAATTCCCAGTCCCAGCAAAAATCATTTTGTGTCACTTAAGTCTTGATGTAAAATCGTTTTGAGCCCAGACCAAGTCTCTGCTTAAATTTGATTTTCCCTTATCTTCGTTCCATTTCGTAAAAGCTCTTTCCACATTCATTATTTATGCGTTCACTTGTCAACTTAGTTTTTTCGCTTTTCTGTTTTTAGCTACGTTGTCTCACAGACGATGACTCTAAGGGGTCTAATTAATTTTGTTAGGCAGCCCTGACTGCTGCCTGCATCCAAAGTATATTTTCCACCTGATCCGAGCATTGTTTTTGACTTTCTAAAGCTTTATTTATAATGTTCGCCTCTCTTTTGACCTTTGCAGTGGAGGTTGAGCGACACCAGGCGTCCTCCACGTCGACAGCGCCACCTAGCATTGGGATGGCAGCGCTTGGTAACGGTAATGGGCACGGAAACGAGACCTCTGCAGGTTGGCGGGCGCGTGGGGCTGCCCTGACGCATCTGTGGTCGTTGGCGCCCCTGCTGATATTCGCCTTGCTGCCACTGAGCTATTAGGCAGCCCCAACGGCAAAAGTTGCAACACAAACTGCTGTAGGAGAGCAGACCACCGAAGTAGTAAAGGTACAGTACACCAAAACCGAGGGCACCGATTGCAGCAGCAAAACAAAGAAGAGTAAATAAATAAAAATAAATAAGATAGAAGGGAGACAAACGCAACAAAAAGTCATACACAAGCTTTTGGCTTGCACACACATATTGTAGACCAAATTTAATTTATTTCAGTGTAATTAAGCTGAAACAAGCGGAGTGTGTGAAGAGCAGTAAGCCATGCAAACATTTTAGAGCGAGTGCATAAACAATAACATTTTTTGTCTCGTTCTGGCAAGCTAATTAAAATAGATTTTTTTTTGTAAATAATTGCCGGACTGCAATTTTGGTATTCAAAAAGAAACAGAAAGCAAAAGTAAGTGAACGAAATATTTGTAATTAAGTTGCAGTCAAATGAGAACAATGAGAATCTGTTTCACTTTCAACAGAAGGCAATTTTATAGTGTAATTTGTGTAAAACTTACAATTGAACATTTCTTTGCCCCAGGTCCTGAGGATGTCCTGAGAAAAACAGATTAACAAAAAGACAAACGGTTACTTTGCTATTTGAAGGTCAGCCAGTTGTGGTTTTGGGTCTGGCCAAATATTTGTAAAATGCGCCAGCAAAAGAGGGAGAGAGAAAAAAATAATTGTATATGAAACAAACACTTAAACTAGTTAAACAGAGTTTACGGCAAACTTGAGCAGTCTTAAGGCAGACTGCTTGGGTCCATGTACCTAAAAAATGCTAACGAAAAATTTAACAAAAAAAGAGAAAATAAACAAACAAAAAAGAAAAAAAAAGTTATGCAAAGAAAAGGATATTTTTTATCGTGTTGTAACGCTTTGGCTAATAGCGAATGGCAAATCTAAGGCTAAGATTCGGTCGAAATTGAATTTGGGCCCTAGCTACCGAACATTAATTAACCCCCACAAAGAAAATTAAATGTTTAAATGTAAAATAATTAGACAGTTAAACCAAGAAGCTTACAAATACAATCAGTGTTGAAAACATTTTGAGAAAAACAAGAATCTTAACAACAACAAAATTTAACAAAAACAATACGAAACAAAGGAAACGCGAAGAAAAGGCGCTGAAATGGTCGCAATCTGCCGCACGTGGCAAATCAAATAAAGGGTCACCCTAAAGGGGTGAACTCACGCTGACGCGCAATTCGCCTGTGCTGGTGTCGGTACGCCCGGTTCCCTACACTTACACAGCTTATTTATTTCCATTCATTTAGTCCTTAATTGCGTTTTGTAAATTGTTATTATCGCAATGGATCTGTCTAAATTGTGCGAGTAGTTAGGAAAATATATTCATTTGTCTTTTGCAGTTGGTTATTTTTTGTTTAGATGAGGCGAGATATTGCTATGTCTATGTCTATGTCTATGTCGGTGTTTATAAGTATGTTGACTAGGGTATTTTTGAAAAGCGCTTTAAATGTCTATTGCTAACTGAAAAACTCTAAACGCGTAGCACTCATTGTAACTAAATATATGTATCTATACCAATTAAGTCAAAAGGGAGAACTAAGGAATCCAATAGGTAAAAGCACAGCGCAAAGTAAATATGTGTAAAGCAAGTAGCAACCTAGTATATACACTATAACAATATACACCAACCTATAATTATGCGTCTTCATAAGTGTGTAACTATTTAGAGGTTAGGTAAATATTTTTAACTCCACAACAATGAAAAGTGTATAAAATTTATTACGCCTGCAAACATTTTACTACAGTTCGAAGAAATAGCAAACGAAACATAAAATATACATAAATTAAATGAGAGGCCCCCTACAAATTTCCGGAATAAATAGAAACATTTTTTAAAACGGTTGTTCAAAGCATTAGTTAATAAAATATGCGGTATATCCTTAGTTTCAGATAGAATTGAAAAAGTTAAAAAATACAAAAACAAAACAGAATGCATTAATGTAGTTTATACTTAATGCTTTAAAGGACTACATACAATTTTTATAAAAAAAAGAAATTATATAATTACAAAATGGTATAACAAAGTACATATTATATATTAAAAATATGGCTAAAATGTCTTATGCAGGTATTGACGTCTTCCTATGCTACGCTGTCTATTATTAACTGAACAAGTAAAACAATTGAAAAATTTATAAAATATACATTAATTAACTAGATAATAGGTATATTCTAATATATGCATGCATACATATATTCGTATGTTCAACTTGAAACATACAAGATATGCATTATGAGAATGTGTTAACTTGTTGATGCGACCTAAGGTAACACTTCATCCGAGGGATGGAACAACAATAACAAATATCTTTATCTATAAATGATTTATTTTAAGTGAGAATCTATGGACTTTTACTTATTCAATATGTTGAGCATAATTTTCTTTCCTAACTTATTCTTTCGTCTAATTTTATTTAAATATATATACAGAGAATCCTTAAAATTATTGATATTTTCTCGCTTCATAATTAAGGGTAAATACATACTTCCCACCAATCTATGAAACACTCTAGCATACTCCTAATCATATCACGCATTCATGTCAACCAATATCATATACAAATTCCTTTAATGTCTTAATGTGCATGCATGACATACGCACACACATACATACACAGGTACATACACATACATACCTTTCAGTCTCAGACTTTCGTGTATTAACGCTTTAACTGTTCAGAATTAAGTCCGTGCACAGATCGAACGCATCTCAACACTTACATAGGTATTGCTTATGTGGGCAGATCAAATTCTATATTTATGGGGTATATACATAAGCAAGAAAACTCTTTAAAAAGATAAATGTAAAGATTTCTTTTAAGAAAAGAAGAAATAAATGTCACAGCAATTCGCAAAACATATCATAAATGTTGTACAATTTTCAGTGTTAAATGAATGTAAGCAAAAAGAACGTGTTATATTTATATATATAATACTCGTGTATATACATATATCAATATATATATATAAATATACTGCGACCCAACGAACTTTCGGGAACTTATTTAAAGGCATTTTGCACACATTTCCAGTTTAAGAAATCTTCGCTTTAATCAGCGCCCAGCGATGGCTTGATATCAATGAAAGGAGCAAAAATGATTGCAAAATGCGTATAATTGAATTAATGGCGAGACAGGTAATGCGAGTAACTAACAGAAAATAAAATTTGACAGCCACAAGCCACAACACGAAAAGAGACACAATTAAGACAATTAACAGTTCAACATCGATATGACTGGCAGCGGCCATTGCAATTAACATAATTTAATTCAATTGAAATAGTTCAATGATGCTCAATTGTGAAGCAGCAGTAATTGCGGATACTGTACGTTTATTGAAATGGGAAATCATTTTGCATATGCCGAGACACACAGACAAACATACTCTTGCGTTTGCTTGATATTATTTAAGTCAACTCATCAGTCTACATATGTATTGAGCAGATATTTGCCAGCATGAACATATACAAACCTTCATAGTTTACATGACTTGTTAAGGGCATATCATCGGCCAGCTACGACATTATAACACTAACACTCTATAAGTATTTTTGTAATCGTAACCGTGGGTACCTACAGAACTTCATTGACATACATATATATACTACACGATTCTTCCAATTACACATATCATTGCGTATATATCAAATATTTACACAAGCTATTTATATAAAGAGTAAATATGAAATTAGCAAAAACAATTAATGCCGAGTTTGTATAACACAACAATGCAACAAAAAATGAAAAACAAAAATAAAAAAAACATATATCATTTAAATCATTTATTGAATACGAAGATAAATTAAATATATCAATGCATGCTTATACACATGTGAAAAATGTCATGATTTAATTTTGATTTATTGTTTCGCAATGAGTTGCCCTTTGTTAAGAATATATTTTAATAAATATTGTACTATAAATCCTAAGATATAAGTAAATAGCATAAAGAGAGCTATTAAAAATAAAACCACAGCGGCTAAGAGATTCAATTCAATGATGAAGTTGTTGTACCACAGAGTAAACATTAACAATTACGTAAATAAACATGTATTTATAGATACAGGCATACCAAACGACGCATCAGATATACACTTGTAAAAATTGCAACCTATGCAAATCAATTTACAAACATATATACATATACATATATATATATATACATATACAAAAAGTAACTGTGGAATATGTGTGTATGTACTTATTATTAAAGAGTTAGTACGTAGTAAATACGAGTAAATATGTACAATTTGGTGTCGAGCTGTCAACGGTACTATGACAAATAAACCTTTAAAAAGTAAATTCCAATAAGAAAAGAACACACAAATGGAAAACTCAAATAAAAGTCAGCTCTCAGAATGACGCCTGCTGCTTGGCTTGTCAATTTACTAAACCGAAATTGATATATAACTTATAAAATATGATTAAAATTATTTGTGGTAAAAAAGAAATGAACTAAACATTATAAAATAAATGTTGAAAACTGAGCCGCGCCCAGCGTGTATTCAAATTGTCTCCCAGAAGCATGGCTCCACATCGTTCCGGTTGTATTTCAATTTAAAATAAAGTTGTGTCAACCGCAAAAGCACAATACACAAACAGTTGCGCAAGGCAGGAAGGCAGGAAGATAGGAAGATAGGAAGGTAGAAAGGTAGGTAAGGTACACACATACATACATAAATCGGTCAAGGGTCGGGGTCGGGGTGCCCGAATGTGGTGAACAAAACTTGTGTAGCTTTGCGTTTGACGAATATCCTTTTAATCCCTTGAAATGTGCATGGAAATTGAAGGAGCTGCTCAACAATAAAATGCGTAAACAAAAACAAACAACGTGGGGGCGCACTCGGTCAGAGGTCGGGCGAAATTACTAAAGGGATACCAGCAGCAGAGTGCGAGCAAATGTTGTGCAATAATCAACGAAAGGATCAACTACGAAATAAATGGCGAAGCAAGGGTATCTTGGCCATAAAACACATCCGACCAGAGCCGGAGCCACGGACAGAGCTTGAGCATTTTCTTTTTACACAGTCTGTCCCACTCTTTATGTCCTGCTGTCTCTCTCTCTCGCTCTCTCGCTCCATCTCTGTCATTGTGTTTGTCTGTGTCTGCCTACTATCCTTCTTCGTATGCTCCGAGCGCTACAAAGGTGCACCGAGCTCGTTTGCCTCATTACGGAATCAAAGCCGTGGGTTGTACAAATACACACACACACACCCACACACAGCAGCGCGTGTGTGGGAGCGAATGTGTGCTCTGCTAGTGTGCGTGTGTGTGTGTGTGTGTGGTCACAGATGTGCTCTATCGATTGAAAATTTGTGTGACAGACAACTGTGGCAGGCAGATGGCAAGTTTGAATGGGATTGGTCAATTAACGCCTCGCCATCAGCAGATTTCCTGAGGAAGCCATCAAAAGGGATGCCTCGGTGTCTTGATTAAGGTATAAATATTAAATTAGCCAAGGCCAACGTAGCGAGTCCTGCTACTGCTAGTGCTGCTGCTGTTGCTAATGAGCCATGTCTGTAAGTGAAAAAGGCAAACAGGATGTGGTTTATTCAGCGTTGATTTCGACCCCACTATCAGTCGCCCCGGATCCAACTCTCAAACTTGTTTAATTATACATGGCAGCGCCTAAAACTCAACTAATTGATATGCAGCAGCGACAGCAGCGCAAGAAGCACCAGCACCACCAGAGTCTGAGAGTGTGGCAAAGTTAATGAGCCAGAACTGGCAGCATGTGTGCCGAGTTTCGACAGGCAGCCGAGCGGTCGCTTTGCATACAAACTCTCCATGTGCCCGAGGTCTGATCGAGAGCCAAACGAATAACTCAATTTTCATAGAGTGGCTGTTGCACATAGCCAACCAATAAACACTTTTTGCAACAAATTCAAAACTATGCCCGCAGCAGCCACAGCCACAGCCACAGCCACAGTCGTAGCCAGAGCAGCAGGGGGAGCTGGAGTAAGAGCAACGAGGACACAGTGAAACTTTTTGACAGCGACAAAATTGCGTACAACTGCCAGTTGCATTCGGGGCGCTCTGCTGGCTACTAGCTACATTCTTTGAGAGCTGCATTTGGCAGTGTGGGTTTGCAGGGGAGGCTGGGGAGCTGCACTGCCGGAAGCATTTGCCGAATTAACAGCAGCTGCAACTTTGCTGCAGCTAAAACGCAAAGAAACTCACTGACACACGGGCAAAACAATAACAGGTACGAAATGTCTCAAGCACATTTCAATTTGTGAGCTCCGCTCGTATACACACGCACACACACACACACACACATACATATAAACGAGCAAAAACACCCGTGCACTCAAAAAGTTTTTACCCTTATATGGACAAATGCCAAAATATTTAGTTTTACAGCGAAAGTTTCGCACGGAACGCGCACCATTTAAAAATTGAAAAGAAATATTGGGTAGAGAACGGAAGGAAAAAAAAAAGAAAAACGAAAACAAAAACACTAAAACTGAAACAGAAAATAAAATTTCGCTTTTTTTTTTGTTGTATTTATTTGTTTTGCAATTGGATTGCGTTGTTTTCGGCGCTGGGTTCTGGTCGGCTCACCGCAGCTGTCAGCTCGTGTGATTGAGGGGCGCCAGACGCTCGCCACGCTCTGCCGTGGATTTGTTGTTGTTCGAATTCCAGCGATTTGTAAGCGGTCACAGAATCCAGCTTATATTTAGAGGACGCGTATGTCCTTTGGGGAATTGCATTTGCGCCGACTTTATGTATGCTTGAGCCAATCAAGGTGCTTTAAGTGTGGGCAGCATTCGCGAGCAGCCTAAAAGCATGCTACACATTCCAAAGAAGTGAAGGTATGGGGCACAGTTTATAGTTTAGAGTTTATAGATATTGATTTAGCATTTACATTATAATTGAATTTAAGCGGTATTTATATATGTAAGTAGTTTATTTTATTGCGTCGGCTGTATACGCATACACTCTGATTTGATTTATAAACCAAAATCTGAATTTATGCTAGTGTTTGATGATCATGCGTTATACAAAACTATCAGAGATATGCTCTCGTCAGGCTGATTGCCAGAGCAGAGCGAAGGCTTAATGCTGATTTAATAATTTAGTTGCCGAGTACAGCAGGTTGCTCATTAGCACGCACACTTGCACTCAGTCAGACAGACACACACACACGCACACACACACATATTCGAGTACTGGGATACTTGGGCGCCTCTCACACATACTAGAACTTAGCAGGCAGCCCGAAACTGTGCGGCATAAGGCACGCACACAGCACGAATTCGGATGGGAGCAGCAGAGGCATCGACTCGGTCGGTTGCCTGCCGCATATCACCTTAATTACAGGCAACAGTCTGAGTGCAGTCAGACGGCAAATGGAAGGCAGGCAAACGGCTTTTATGCTTGGTCTGTCATTGCCACACCGCTGCTGCTGCTGCTGCTGATGCTGCTGCTGCTACTGCTGCTGCTGCTCGGCAGGCCCCGGGTGCGTGCCATATTGTCGTTGTCGTTACGCTTTAGCGATTTAGCACTGTAGTAGCAGAGCAAGAAAACGGATTCAGCTTGCACTTGACTGCTGATAAGCGTGTGATTTCTGCACACACACACACACAAACACAGAGCAGAGACACACACACCATGGCACACCAGATAGATAGACAGCTAAGCCGCACATATACGTTGAAACAGCTGCCGTCATGGCCATGAATACATGCCCCGTTGAGTTGCGTTTATGCCAGTTTTATGTTACAACTAAGTGAAATTTAAGGACTCCACTCAACAACGTTCTAAATCCACTGCATAGTTCGTGAACGGTGGATGGTGGATGGGGGATGGTGTCTGGTGGATCGTGGATGGTGGATGGAGGTTGGTTGGCTTGCCAAAAGGGCATTTGGGTGCGGCTTCTCACATGATGAGTTTGCCTGCTGCGGAAGCAGGAAGCCATCATTGCGAGCACACTGCACACACGCTCATTGTAACATATAAATACACACACACACACACACACACACACTCTTTGTTGCCGGGTGTTGGCGAAATGGAGCAAACACCGACCAAATCAGCCGCTGGAACTCATACCTGTAGACAGATGCAACAGGACATTGCCACTTATTCCGACCACAGCTGGCTACGAGAATGGTTTCCGGCCATTGTACGCCAGCTTCGTTTCGATTCTAATAACTCCAATTACAAATGGCGACTGTCTAAAACCATTGTGCATATATGAGCGCTACAACCTGTGTGCTCCTCTCCCCCTCTTTCTGTGTGTGTGTGTGTGTGTGTGTGTGTGTGGGTCTGTTCGGGACGGCGGTTGGCTCAACTTGTTGCAGGACTTTATGACATGCCTGCCGCTTTATCCATGCTATTATTTCAGGGATTAACTGTGAAAGGACAACGCACGACTGCACAGCCAGACACCAACAGAAACGCCAACTCCGACGCCAACGCCAACGCCGAAGTCGACGTCATGGCCCTTGGTGAGGATTTGCTTGGAAAACAAATCACACATAAAACGAGCTAACCAGCCAAATGACAATCGGACCGCGCCCATCAGAAGGAGAATATGGGCATGAATGTCCATCAGAGAAATATATTGCAAAATAAAATTAGCCCGCAGTGAAAGTTGTCGCGCAATCAACTTTCAACTCTAGTCTGCAAGTGAGTAGAGAAGGATTTATATCAGGTGGAACATTTTATTCCTGTATTGGTGCTTACAAACTAATGGGAGGTGTAGGTGCGGTTGTATGGGCGTGTGCTATCGTATAGGAATCGTAACCATTGATAAGATGGCGTCACAGTTTACTTGACACGGAAGCGACGCAGTGTGGGGGGCAAGTAATCCAGTGAAGAGACCACATTGCTCGGCAGGTACTCGGAGCTGGGCGAGCTGACTGCACTCACTGGGGCAGCAGGAGCCTGCGAGGCAAAGTTCAAAACTGGTGCACTTCCCTCGTTGGAAATACGAGAGACGCCGGGCAGCTGATTATATTGATTCTGAATGGCCAGCTGGGCGTTGGCTGCATCCTGAGGGGTGCGGTATTTGACGAAGTGGACTTCGGGCTTATTGCTGGAAGTCGACTTGAGTGCGTTGAGCTGTTTGGCCAGATTGGCAACATCCGCCTGCTTGGTCAGCACATAGATGGCCGTCTCCTGCTGGGCTGATTGCTTGGCCAGCTGAAGAGCGGCGCGCTCGAAGCCGCGATTCTCGGGCGCGCGAATAAACACAACGCGCAGATTCTTCTTCAGCGAGTCGGCGATTTGCTGATTGTTAATGTTCTCGTTGAACTGCTCCTCGGGCGCAGCATATGTGTAGAACTCCTTCTGGAACTCCTCGATAAGCGGTGCCTGCTGCGGAATGATGCCACTTGGCGCTGGTGGAGTGAGTGGCGCCGCAATGGGCAACGATAGCTCAGCCTCGCCTTGCTGCACGCCAGGTGCCCCGGCGACTCCGCTGCCGGCCGCAAACGAGAGACCCTCATCCGAATGAGCCACTGGCTGGTAGTTGTAGCCCAGCTTGTCAGCGCCACAAACGGCAGCCCACAGGAAAATCAGCTGCGGAAGTTGTGCAATGGGTTGGGTGTGATTAGCATGCGCGCTGCACTCAGTAGCATTTCAAGACTTACAATAAATCCACGCATTGTTTGTTGATGTTTAGGCTACCGCACAGCTGAAGCTAAGAGATGATACTAATGTGGGAATGGAGCAGGTATCTGCTTTTATAGGCGCAGTCGACTGCAGTTCGATATTGTGGCTAGTCCCCATCCCTCGGCACTCCCATTCACAACACGATGGGTTTGCGGCATCGGTGACCTTGAGAGCGCACGCCATATTAATTGGGTATTTATACCATGGCAGTCATTAAAACCTCGCTCGAATTTAAAGACAACTAAGTCAAGACGTCGAATAGGCCTAGTCAACATCTCTGGCCATTTATCTCGGCTTCAACGCCATCGCATTTTGATTTAAATGCACTTTACGACATACATATGCGTATATATAAATATGCATGGCCCGCTTTGTCTCATTCTGTTTCGTTCCCCAATCAAAACGCTTTGATTGCTTCAAGCCGGAAAAAAAAAACAAAGCCCATAATACGCTTCACTGCAAAGTAGCTGAGCTTATTGTGAAATATAAATAGCTACCGATTTCAGCTGCAACTAACTTCAGCATTGTCCAATCCCGGGTCAGCCCTAAGCTGCTAATTATAATTTTGCCAAAGTTTGCTCTTATCTACCCCACTTTGTGGAGAAAGGTCTCAATATATGTTGACGGCTAACAAAGTTTTTTCAGCCAATTAAAACATTTTAGTATTCATGAATGGCAAAAACAATGCGAGCATTAAACAGCAAAAATGTTTTTTTAGCAATTGCAAGACCGTAAGATACTCTGGCCAAAACAACACGATATGGGAGCGGGGGAATAAGTACAGTTTCAGCTATTACTTGCCAGGCAAAGCATTTTCTTATTGATTTTATGTAAACGGAGGTGTTGACTTGATGTGTGGATGAAATAGGCATGTCTTTACGGATTTGACGAAGGCTTCCTTTGTCTTATATATAAATATGCACAAGACAGCAAACCTGTTCATTGTATATTTAGATTTCGCATAGATGTATTGGGATTGACAGTTAGATATACAAAAATGTATATAGTATTTATATACAATAATTACATAAAATATGTTTTAAAATGTTTTAATTTATTGCGAGTTGAGTAAGTTTTTCTTTGTATTTTGAGGAAAAAAATGCAATTGTCATGTTGGGGATAAATTCGTAATTTCTAGTTGAGAGTGGCTAGCTGGAAAACAGAGCACTTTACGAGTAGACCAAAGAAAATACTCATAATGTGGTAAGGCAAGCCAACATAGATAGAATGAAAATAAAATAAAAAGAGCTCGCGTAGGAAGATTGGCAACACGCAAACTTGGCATCTGCTGTTGAGAGTGAGTTTGGGACGCTGTCGCATCGGTTGGACCTTGGACACACCTGTGTTGATATTGGAGCAGGAATTTCAAGTCATGAGCCGCCAGCCAACATTAAAGCACCCATGTACTTGCAGCGGGAAAAACCTGGCAGCTTTGACGTGACTGGCAAACTTTTTGGCAGGCGCCGCTAACGAGCTACGTTCTGCTACGTACCGGTTCTCATGTTGCTCGAAAATTCTGAAACTAAAACTTGCTCAACAGATTTGTAGTGCCAGGATGCCTTTTTTGCGTCTGCACTTCACTGTGCCACATGGCGAAGTACAAAAGTGTGCCTGTGTGTGTGTGTGTGTGTGTGTGTGTGTGTGTGTTTGACCTCTGCACTAAAACAATTTGCAAGGCAACATGATGTCAGCCCTAGAGCCGGTGTCAGTGCCGGCACTGCCATAATTTAGTTGAAACATTCTTAAAGCAACGCCTGTCGTTAATCTTAACGGATGGATGGCAACGCAACTTGTGGGACAGAAAAGTAGGGCCGACCCAGCCTCGCGCATAGCTCATTAAAAAGTTTTCCAGCGACAACCTCAACAGCAGCAGCGGCAGCGGCAACGGCAGCGACACATTGCTTAAGAAAATGTTTGCATGGACACAGGTCGTTCATGATTATCTAAGAGATATCTTAAAGATAATCCGTAGCTGTGCGCATCGCGCCGCAAGAGCTCAAAAGTGAAATGTTTCGACTTGTCAACCAAGTCATTAATTATTCATAATACCATAGCTGCGGTGAGAGACCTCAGCTTGAGTTGCTCTCTCGACATCTGAGTAGGTATTTTTTGTACACCCTGACAAACGGTGCCAAAGATGACAAATTTGGCAAATACACATTTATATTTATATACAAATATTTAAAAATTATAAATCTACACAATTAATATAAATTGTGAATTTAATGAAGTAGAAACAATTAAAATTTTTTCTATGCTTTTATGTTATATTATTTATAAGTAGAAAGCGTATTAGATCTTCGTCTTTTACGACTTTGATACAATTTCTTGCTTTGATCAAAATCAAAATGTAAATTATTGGTGTGAATAAAAAAAAATGTATATAAAAAAGTCAAAGTTGTGGCTATGATGAGATTCTTGGCTGTCTGGCTGGCTGGCTAATCGCGCTCTCCCAATCGAGTAGAAATATTTACATTGAGACTGAGCAGCCATAATTTTAATTTGCATAAAGACAATAATTATTATTATTAAAACTTGTAATAGAAATGATGAAATAAACTAATTATAATTCGGTAAAAGCAAATATTTGATTAGCCAACTTTTACGCATTATTCAAATTCGCCAAAGCAATTTCATTAATAATTAAAACTCGAAATTATGTTAGCTAAAGGAATATTATGTGTATTTATGCATTGCATTCATCTACATGGCCGAACTGAAGCAGAAAGATTCAAATACACTGCTAAAACTTTGTATGTTCCTGTATATATATTATTTATTTATTTAGGTTTTTCTAATGACGTAGTATTTAAATTTAGCAGTCTTTGGCACTAGTCCATTTATAGTAAGTCTAACGGCGCCGCGCTGGTGGCAAATATTGCCGAAACAGCGCCTGCAGCTTGGCGGCTTCCACCTCGTTCGCCTGCTCATGAGTCTCGTACTCTGCGCTGTTCCTGGGCAAGATCTTGAACACCACTGGATCGGGCTGCGTTGTGTGCGGTGGTGGGTTGAGGCGAATGACATTCGCCGTTTCCACGGCATGGCTGTAGCTTCTGCCCGGCAACTGCTCGTATTTGCTCCGTAGGCTGTTTATGGCCCGACTTACATCGGTGGGCGTTCGATATTTGACAAAGTGAACGCTGGGCTTGAGGCCCAGCTGCTGCTCAATGGCTGCCTTCTCCTGCTCCAAAGCGGCGGCATCCATTTGCCGCTGAAGCACATAAATATCCAAAGCATTGTTTGCCGCCAGCTGCTTGGCTGTCAGCGTAAAGAGATTCGACTCTGGATTGCGTATGAAGATCACCTGCTGCGGAGGCGTAAATGCCTTGGCAAGCTGGCGAGCTGCTTGCAGCGACAAGCTCTGATCGTCCTCCGGTGGCGCACTGTAGCTGAAATATTCCGTGGCGAGAGGCCGACGCGCTGCATACTCATTGCTGGCTGGCAGATAGGCGTTGTTCAGAGCGAACGCCCAGTCGGTGCAGAGGAATATCAGAAAGCTCTGTCGCGTGAAAGAGGCGGAAATTGCATCAGATGAAAGTTCCAATTATTGGTTCGATCGATTCACTTACCATCAGGCGGCGCATTTTGCTGGAGCTTAGGACTTTCCACGTTGGCCAGCAGCGGCTGGTTTTCAGCGCTCGAAGCTCAGTGTGATTATAACCAAGTCACACCAACAAAACCATCCTTATATACGACACAAACAACAAACCTCATTTATCGGCTGCGTTGGCTTTGTTTGCGATTTTTTTTTCTGTTTTTTTTTTCAGTGGCTTTTTTTTGCGTTTATTGGTTTTTAAAAGATTTTTGCAAACATTTGTGCTCGGCTCGTTGTGTTAGCCTGATCCGATTATCCATGTTAATATCGTTCAATTTGAAAATGCAAATTTTGTGACTAGCCAGAGACAAAGCCAGGCCAAAGATTCATGTGAATTTGACCTGAGCTCAGCTTGAACTTGAATTAATTCGTATTAAATTTACAAATGAGCTCCCAATTTAAATTAGTTATCAAATTTTTCCATATACGACTGCTGTCCGCCACCGCAGACATATACATTTGTCCGTCCCATGCCCCGCAATAGCCCTTTGTGCCATACTTTCACTTGAACTTGATTTTATGATCGAGTTTTATGGCCGCTTTTTGGGCTAATTTACAGGTGATTTGTGTATGTTTTGTTGTTTGTAATAAGCGAACGAGCCTCGCTCCAGATATTGGCCGATAAGCCTCTTATAGAAATTAATGGCTTTATCTTCGAGCCTCCTCTTCAGATTTGTGGCAGACACAAAAGCTGTTTACAGTGATTTTGTGATATTTATTGTGTTGAAAACTTTAAACAAACGTAAGTCTTTTGCTTTACTATTTTAATGTCTTAATTCGATACGGAATTCTTAGAAGTGGGCGCGCCTTCTGCGCTTCTGAGGGGGCAAATAGCTATTAGAGAGGGCTGGCAGGTAGGTTTTCGCTGGTTTCTCAGTGGGAAACACCATTCGACCATTTGAGCGGTGTCGTTCGTTGACTCGGAAATCAATACGACTTGACTTCGCAGTGCGTGCATCCAAGTCGTAAGGACTGGGTGCCAGTTGCTGTTCTGGCAGGGGCAGTGGCGGCAAATCAAGATTGCCTTGATCTGCACCACCAAAGTAAGGCTGTGGAGCAGCGCCATAGCTGGGCGTGTAGGGCGGCAGATAACTTGATCCTGGTGCTGGGGGCGCACCGTAGAGCTCCTGAGGATAGGCGCCTTGTTGCGTCAGTGGTTGACTTTCCGGATAGTAGCCTGGCGAGGGAATCTCCGTGGACTGCGAGTAGCCCGAAGATGACTGCTGTGAGGATGGTGACGACGGACCCGTTGCTCTTCCGTACTGCGCCTGAATGACTTGTTGCGCTTGCAAAGCCTCCTCTTCCGTCCTATATTTGACAAAATGAACTTGAGGCCTGTGTTTATGCGCCTGTGCCTGTGCGGCGCTCAATTTGCTTGCCAATTCATGGGGATCCGTTTGCTTGTTCAGCACATAGATGTCAGTTTTGTCTTCGCTGGTTTGCTTGGCCAGGGCTTTGAGGGCGCCTACGACGGCCTTGTTCTCGGGCGCCTTTATGAAAACAACCTGTAGATTTTTCTTGGAGTGCGCCAAAATCTTCTGCTCCACCAACTCAGCCTCATCGACGGCATCTTGGGGTGCTTCGAAGGCATAAAAATGCTTGTGGAAGTCCGCATGGTCAGCAGCAGAGCCGTATCCGAAGCCTGTTGAGTTTGGCTCGTAATTGTAGCCCAGCTTGGCCGAACATATTGCTATGAAAGACAAAAACTGAAAAAACTATATATCAAAGAATAATCCAAGGTTTCTCTTTTGATACTGCCTTACCACAACTTTCCGCATGCTGTAATCGCATCAGAGACTAACGCTCATTTGTTAAGCAGATCCCAACCCAAAGAGCTTTTTATAATCTTTTTTGCTGACTGCAAGCCCAAATAGGGATTAATAATGCCAGCCGCTTGCCAAAAATAGTAAATAGGTTACACAGACACAGTATTACAAAATTTGTTGTGAGACAAAGTTGACCTAGTATTGAAATTTCAGCATTTCGTTTTTAATATTATTTATTAAAATATTTGCAATATTAACCTAAAAGAAATGGCTAGGAATGGTCTAACATATGCGTGGGAATCAGTTATGGTCAGTCTGGGGGCTTGGACGGTTTTGCTCAAGTCCACGCCTAAGCACGGCTACGCAGCAGCGAAGCGGGGAGATACGTGTTGGCGGGCTCTTGCACAGCGGGTATGTCTGGAACGGGTGTCTTGGAGGCAAAGTTGAGGACGGGTGCGACGCCTCCATTCTGGTGAGTGGACACACCGCCCAGCTGATCGTATTGGCCCTGAATTGCGCGTTGGGCATTGATGGCATCTTCGGGAGTGCGGTACTTGACGAAGTGCACCTGCGGCTTCTGGTTGTTGTTGGTGCGAATGTTGTTCAACTTGTTGCCAAGATCGTTTATGTCGGCCTGCTTGCTCAGAACGTAGATGGCCGTTTGCTGCTCAGCAGCCTGTCTGGTCAGAGATAAAGCAGCATCTTCGATTCCATTGTATTCAGGTCCCTTGATAAACACAACGCGCAGGTTCCTGCGAAGACTTCTCGAAAGCTGGTCGTGGTTGATCGGTTCCTGGAAATCACGTTCGTCTGCGGTATATGTGAAATACTCCTTTAGCAGCTCGGGAGGCGATTGGTATGACTGCTCGGCAGGAGCCGATCCACCAGAGATTAACGGCTCTCGGCTGATTGGTGCTATTTCCGGAGGGGGTATATAACCGGCTTGGTTTTGGACAATATTGCTGGACGTTAAGGGCAAGCTGGAGATGGCCGGCTCAGCGGGCTGATAATTGTAGCCGGACCTCTCAGCATGAGCTACGGCCAGAAGGCAAAGAGTCTGCAAAAGTAGGATTCAATTCATTATATTGCTTTGCTATATTCCTGATCCGAGGAAAACTCACAATAAGGACACGCATTTCGTTGGCTTTGAGATACTTGTGAACTATTAGCTGAATCGAGCTTAAGTATGCATATAACTTTATCACCCACGCTTTTTATATGCTTTATCGAAGCGTTTTGCAAATGCTGTTGTTTTTCGCACCACAATCAATTTACGATATCATTTATATTGGTCATCTTTGATTTGTGCGCCACATTAAGCGCTATTTGTCAATATCAATTCGCTGCTCACTTTTTTATTTCTTTTCGCTGCTTTTGCTTTTATATCGCATCATATATTATTTTATCGCTACTCCCCAATTCGCATCTTTAGTCATTTCTTTTTGTATTGACTGCATCACATTTGCCAATTTCAGCTGACCTACTTTTTTTCAAGGTCAGTGTAGCCTTCGGGATACTAGATAAGAGAGTATAGTTGTATTATAGCCCGTATTATATTTTTTCGCCAAAGCAGAATAATATTTGCAAATCCATAATTCATATGTCTTACAACACATTGGAATCCCCTTTTGCATTGTTTACATATTTATTCACAAATAATATAACAGTGATAGGAGCCCATTGAAAATATATTCATTGCAAATGATTAATGAATGGAATAGTCGGAATTTAAGCAGACTATGCTGAAGCTCCTTAGGAGAACTATAGAACAGAAGAAACTGCTGTCAATGTCGTATAATAATTATAAGATTAATGTACATCAATTATTTAACATTTAAACCTATCTAGCATATACATACATATATTCTTGAGCAGCGTATTGAGCTAATCTGATGTAATTATGCATGCTTGTTTGCTTATATATCTGTTCGTATGTATCTATGTATATCTGTTTCATTGTCCATCTCAGAAACTGAATCTTTATCTGTCTTTCTGCCTGAGAGAGGTAAGGGACAAAGAAGAACTACAGAATATCATTTAAACTGTCTATATGGAGCAGTATTAATTTGGTATTTATATTTACAACGAAGCTAGAATGAAGCAGCAGAGAGTGCTCTCATTCCACTGATACGACCTCTACCTGCTATCGGGCTCTGCAGCGAGAGCGACTCAGTGAAAGTCGCCATATATAAATGGCAGCAGCTACAGCATTTCTTCAGTCAACTGGTGTGGGTCAGTCGTGCAGTAAACTAAAGGGAAGTGAAATGAAGTGTGTTCAGCTAAGCTTTAAAAGCTCAGAGTAAATACTTAGAAAAGAAAACACTTGGAGGAATTTTTCGCAGGAAATATTTAAAGGAAACGCCTAGAAGGAATACTTAAAGGTATTAATTAAAAGTAATACTTAGAAATGTTCTCAAAAGAGATACTTTTAAGAAATACCTTCCAGCAATGGGGGTAGATTTCAGCCTGAGCATCCGGAGAGCGAGTATTTTCTTATAATTTACAAAAAACCCCATTTCAAGGCATGTCACTTAATATCAAATCTCTTAACATCTAGTAAAATTATAATATTTAAAAAAAAAAATAAAGTCGTACCTAAATTTTATTCAATAATCATTTTCTTTGTATTTTAGGAAAAAACCTAGCTAAAAATAACTTTAGAAATAAACATGCGAAGTTATATTATGGACACAAATAACAGAAGAGAGGCAAGAATTTGCTAAAATCATCTGCATTCACGTGCCTAGATGTTTTTTTTTACGGATATATCATGTTCGGCCAATAGCCAACTGGATTTCTATTTCAGCTAACAGTTTGCCAGCGATCGTATTTATTGATATTTCGAAAAAAGAAAAACAAAACTATTGTAGTGTTTTATTTTTTGTTTATGCTAATCAAGAATAGTGGGTGCTCTTGAATACAGCTTCTATTGTCTCGGTTTGTTATTGGGCATTCATTCGGCAGCGCTGGTATTACTCATACATAATGCATTGAAATGGCTTTGGCTGGCCTAGTCACGATAGTTCCGTCTTGCAGTTGCCATAAATTTAAGTGCCAATAGTTTGTCTAGCCTTTTACTTCACGCATATTAACATTTTAATTATTATCGAAAAATTTTGTTAGCGCCTCTTGTACAATAGGCGTACACACAATATGCAAAAATGTAAATTTTATTGTCTTCCACTTTGCATTCATAATACCATCACAATGATGGAATTTTTATGCCCCATAGTAAATACCGAATGCTGTAATTTTGACAGTAAACGTGAAAAGGCATTCAATGCCCGCTTAATTTTCTAAGAGACCCATTTATAGCGTTAAATATGGGATCGCAGATAAAAAGAAATGGAGGAATATGTTTTAAATAAGAAATTTATTTGCAATATTTGACAGCTCAATCGATAACAAAAGTTTAACAAAACAATGGTGGTTTAAGGATTCTAAATTAGTAACGGTACCGGAGACGGCGGAGCACAGACGAGGGCAGATAGGAGTTGTCTGGAATTCGTGCATTCGGCTGACGATACTGTGGCGCCGAGGCGAAGTTCAGAGCACCAGCCACGCCTCCATTGGTGGACTGGCTGCTGCCGCCCAGAGAGTCGTACTGCGATTGGATGGCACGCTGAGCATTAGCGGCATCCTCAGGGGTGCGGTACTTGACGAAGTGCACCTCGGGCTTGTTGTTGCTGTTGCTGCGGATGGCATTCAGTTTGCTGGCCAGATCTCCGATATCGGTCTGCTTGTTCAGAACATAGATGGCGGTCTCCTGCTGGGCGGCCTGCTTGGCCAGAGCCAGAGCAGCGTTCTCCAGCGCACGGTTCTCGGGGCCCTTGATGAAGACAACGCGCAGACCCTTGTTCAGAGAGCTGGAAACCTTCTCCAGAGCTTGTGGCTCATCGAAGTCCTGTTCGTTGGCGGTGTAGGTGAAGAACTCCTTCTGCAATTCAGCAGCTGGGGCAGGGGCCTCGTACGAGACTGGACCACCGGCTGGCACTTGTAGCCCGCCGAGGCCGCCGAGGCCGCCAAGGCTGGAACCCAGGCCAATGTTATCACCGCCTAGACCAGAGTCAAGTCCGCCCAGGCCGCTGCCCGTCAAGCCGCCGATCGAACCACCGCCGCGTCCACCCTGGTTGACGCCGATCAAGCCACTAAGTGAGTCGCTGCCGTCGATGCTTCCAATATTTCCACTTCCGCTGCCAGGCCTGAACGAAAGTCCTGAGGGGGAGTGTCCTACCGGCTGGTAGTTGTAGCCAAGCTTATCGGCGCAGGCAACGGCCACAAGGCACAAGACGACAAAGGCGCGCATTTTTGAGGTTCTAGTTCTACTCGGAGCAGTGAGCACTGAATGATGTGGTCAAGAGGTGAGGTGCCATTTTTATAGCAATATGTATGTCATTCTGAGAACAATCGTTGAGCAATCATGCATGAGATCAAGATAAGACTCATCATATGTCGCGACATGTCGCCCCAACATGTTGTCGAACATGTTTATTTAAGGTGGCTTTGATTATTAACTGACGCCAACAACATCAACATCAACAACAACAGCAGAAGCAACGGCAACGGCAACAGCAGCCGCCTCGGCGTTGATTAAAATTTGATGAACTTCGGATTACAAAGAAAATTTTTATGCAAATGGACAGCGCGTATTGACGCCGCCAGCGCAGTCGACACCGACAGAGGCAGAGCTCGCTCCGACAGAGGCAGCTCCAAATTGTTTGGCTGTGCGGTAGCCAAATTCTTTTGTTAGCGCATTTTGTTATGCAAATCGAGCCCGCACCGATTGAAAGTGAAACTCTGGCTAATGGCCACAAATATTTGTATTTTTGGGGCAGTATGCGAGCTTAATAATATTAAATTGCTCGACGCTACGCATTTGGGCATTGTTCGATGTAGCTAAATGCAATTTGTCAGACAATTCATACGAAATCAATTTACCAAAACCGTGGGCAGCTCACATGCATATTTTGATCCACATAAGCAGCATGCAAACATTTCTCGTTTGATGCTGGCGATGTACAAAAACAACATCGAGAGCATAAAATTATGCTGCCATGGAACTGTGCTTCCCATTTGCCAATTTTCATGCTGAGCTCAGAGCTTGGCAGCCTATTTAACCCGTTGAACTCGTTTGTCTCACGAAAAAACCCAAATCCGTTTCTAAATTGAAATTCAAGATATTTTCATTGACTCAAATTCCTCTGCGAAAAAAATGTACAATCCATAATAAGCTATTTCCAAATAGTCACATCCAAAGTAACGGTCCAAAAGATACCCATTAAATAAATTTATTTTGTGTTTCGATTTTATGACAGTCTTTTTTTAGATATTCAAATAAACATTTGCGGTTCCCCATGAATGAGTGGGCTTAGTCAAAGCCAAGAATAGCACTATATGAGGAATGAAATGGAAAGGGTTCAAATGAGATTCAATGGAATCAAAATGGAACCAAGTTTACATAATATTAATAGATTTTAATTAAAACACATAACTCAGGCTATTTAACTTCATGCTAGAATTCTCATGAATTAATGGAAATACCAGCATATTGAAAGGGGCTATGCTTGATTCACAATATATTGAATAAGGGCGGCACCTATAAATGATATACCCCACTTTAGCCAACTCCGTTGCAGGGTACAAAAGCAAACATCCGCCACTTAAATCAGAATTTCAATAATTTTTAAATCAAAATTTTATTTTCAAAACAATAAGTCAACAATAACAAAGGTATACAGTTACAACAACAGAAACACGCCAAAGGCTAAGATATTTGACTCACAAACGGCGCAAGAGGTTTGTAGGCAAATATGTGCTGCCTGGAGTTACAGGTGGAATGTATGAGGAAATAGGCTCAGTTGCTGCCGCATCAGCTATTTGTGGGGCTGGACTTGGCGCACCGGAGGCGAAATTGAGAGCGGGTGCAGCACCGCCGTCCTGATGTGAGGATGAGCCACCTAGCTGATCGTATTGATCCCGAATGGCTTTTTGAGCATTTGAAGCATCCTCAGGAGTGCGGTACTTGACGAAGTGCACCTCGGGCTTGTTGTTGGCATTATTGCGAATGGCATTGAGTTTGTTGGCCAAATCATTGATATCGGCCTGGTTACTCAGCACATATATGGCGGTCTCCTGCTGGGCGGCCTGCTTGGCCAGAGCCAGCGCGGCTCTCTCCAGGCCATTATTCTCGGGCCCCTTGACTAGGACAATACGCAGAGCCTTGCTCACTGCATTGGACACCTTTTCAGATGCAGCTGGATCATCGAAGTCCTCTTCATTCGCCGTATAGGTGAAAAACTCTGTCTGCAGCTCAGGCTGCGCCGCAGAATAATCTGGAGCATCTGCAGATGGCTCTGCAAGGGACCCGCTTGGCTCAACAAGTGATGGCTGGACTGAGCCTGCGTCCCCCGTGTCAGCAGCTGGGCCAGGTCCTGCTGCATATGAGGGTGAAACATTGCTTGAAGCTCCGCCAGGCACAAATGACAGTCCAGAACCGGAATGAGCGACGGGATGGTAATTATAGCCAAGCTTGTCAGCTGCAGTCAGAGCTACGAGACAGCAACAGAGAATAACGGAAAGATGTTGCATGTTGAGTCTGTCTGAGTTGGCTATAGAATATGGAGTCTTAGTCAATCACTTGGTGGCTTTTATGTTGGAGGCTATGTGGAGCATTTACCGTTATGCAAAACGATTGTATAAAATGGTAATATTATGCAAGAGTTCTTTTTGACTGCCGGGTACTAAATATGCAATGGAACGGCTTGATTGAGCAGTCTCTCTAAGACTTTATGGTTTCTAACCGAATCGGAGTTGAATATCTTGATCAGCATGCCATCAGCGATACCAACACCGACACCGGCAGCAACACCGCCGGCGACACTGACTGCGACGCCATAACATTTATATTAAATTGAATATTCTGCATTTAGCTATAATTCCCATTATTCATCTTTGCCTTTTCAGCTTTTGAAAAAACCTTCACGAAATATTTGAGTTTATCTTCGTAATCAGCATACATCTAGCTTTAATGAGCAGGTTGTTGACGGACTAGCTAATGGCTCGTAAACTAAAATTGGTGCAATACACTTGTCTATTCACGAAGCTAGCTGCAATAAATACGGGATTCGAAGTGTTACCCAAAAGCGAACAAAATATGCAAATGAGGCGTGCCCAGGCGCGTTATTCAAAGACATTTTTAAACAATCTGCAAAATTATTATTGCCTTTTTTGTGTGGCTTCGAGTCGACTTTGTGGCTTTATTTGCTGCTTTATGCTAATATTTGCGGGTGGAGGTGACCTTCTGAAGGCGGCAATAGACGTGGATATTGAATGGCGCCGGAAGTACCAACGACGTCATCGCTAAAAATAAAATCTCGTTTTTTCTTACCGATTGATTATCAAATTAGCTGATCGAACTGCAGCGCGGTGTCATCGGTATACAAGATAATTTGATAATTGGTTATTTAATAAATTACTTGGCGCCGTTCATTTGGCATTCGAGCCCAACACTTTGCTCCTCTTTCCTAATTTGCATACCGACTTTGACCAAGACCCTTCAATCTCAACCTGATCAGTTTGCAATAACTCAAATTCGGTTTTGCGCAATGATTTAATTTTATTTTATGAAATACCAAATGTTTACTTTCAAAAGTGCATTCCAGCTCTAAATTTAGCTACCATATGGCAACATATAATTTTAGCTGTTTTCAGAGAAACAAAACTTCGTTCGATCTGGCCAACAAAAAGCCATTCGAAAATCAGTTGAGTGCGTCTTCTCATCATGCCCCAACTCTCAACTTGATCTCTCAAGCCCCAACCTCTATTCGTAAAGCCGCCGGCGTAGTTATCGGTCTCTGACCCACCTGTCTGCTAACAAATATTCTCCGTCGTTTTCGATTTTAGCTAATACATACATGTTTTGGCTAAGCTTAAGTATATGTAAATAGTTTATTCTTAAGTTTTATATATTTGTTATTTGACAAACAATTTACTAAAAAATAATATTAGTTTATTTATTAATTCAATTTTATAAATTTCGATTGTCGCAAATTTTTGCTCCGATTGATTTATTTAGATTTTCTATTTTTGTTATTATTATAAATAAACTATAGTATAACTTCTCGAAAAACCAAGTATCTATAGCGGTTTGTCATTTGATCCTGAAACTGGAAAAAGAAAACACATAATTACAGTTTCCGAATTATACAGTTAGGGAATTCATTATTTAAAAGAAAATCCATTCGATAAACCATAAATGCGATGTGTCGACAAGGAACACGACTGATGAACATCGCGAAGAGCAACAAGTTCGAAGCTGACGTCGATACTTAAACAAGTATTGAGCTGGGGCAATAACCGATCCATTACCCAGCCAGCGGCTTTAGATCAACTCACAGCTCAAATATTTCCTCCAGTAAAGCGCTACAAAATATATAGGTGTTTCGTCACGCATAACTTATCGTAAGCGGGCAAATCAAAAGCTGTTAGCAGTGTTCTACCTATCTCAAATGTATTAATTATTGCGCGTATTTTAGTGTGAATGCGGATACTAAAATAGACAGACAAATATTTGCCAGTTACGATGGCTGTGAGCTAATTGGATTCGTTTATGTGCTCGAGAACGGGTTCGATAGTTCTTAAATAATTTCTCTGCTGAAGCCAAATACCTATGCTGAGTGGCGAGAACAAACATCAATAACCGGTCCCTCCTTCCCGAGTTCCCTTACTCGGAAAGTTGAAGAGCTTGTCGAGTTGGATAGTTTTGCATAATCACTTCATAAGCGCACTACTTTGCATACAAGACAAGTTGAATTATGTGCCCGTAAAGAATCCATCCATTGTTCTAAGCATGATCCCAACTCGACGCCGGGGTATAAAAGGCCCGTCGCAAAGTATCAGGATTCAGTCTCAACCATCGGCTGTTCAACGCACACATCTCTCAAATTCACAATGCGCTTCCTCATCGTGCTCTGCTTGTTCGGCGCCGCATGCGCCCAGTATAATTACGGACAGGGAATCGACACCGGCTCTGCCAGCAACAGCATTCCCAATATTGCATATGATGATTTCAGCAGCGGCGCTGAGAGCAGACCCGGTGCATCCTACGCTTCTTCTGGAGGTGGTCTCAACAAGGAGTTCTACACATTCGAGGCCAATGAGGAGGACTTCAACGATCCTGCAGCCAGCGAGAGAGTCATAAACAGTGCCAACCGAGGTCTGCGTGTGGTCTTCATCAAGGGCCCCGAGAACCGTGGCCTGGAGAACGCTGCCCTGGCTCTGGCCAAACAGGCTGCCGAGCAACAGACTGCCATCTACGTCCTCAACAAGCAGACCGACGTCGGTGATCTGGCCAACAAATTCAATGCCATTCGCCAGAACTCGAACGCCAGACCCGAGGTGCACTTCGTCAAGTACCGCACGCCTGAGGATGCCGCCAACGCACAGCGCGCCATCCAATCACAGTACGATTCCCTGGGTGGAACTACCCAGAACATCAACGGCGGCATCGCCCCAGCCATCAACTTTGCATCCCGTAGCCCCGTCTCGCAATCGATCGGTAATTATGGCTCCCAAAGCGGGCCCTCCGCTTCCTACTTGCCAGCCAACATCCTACGCCGTCTCCGTCTGCGCTAGAAGTATATAGTCTTATGAAATTGTTTCGCCGATGACGCTGGACTGGTTATTGTTTTTGTTTCCTGCATTTTATAGACGAATACACAATAAAATCGAACCAAATGAATTAAACCTAAAATTACAATCATTTCGTTTTTGTCTTTCCTTCGCATACGTATTTGCCCCTGTGTGCAAAAATATTGCATTTTTATGCTCACGATTTTGATTTTTATCACTTTCCTTATAATAACATTTATGCAAAGCTGAATTATCGCAACAGGCTCCGAAACAAAAGACCAACGCAGCTTATTTTTATGCGGAAAAACATTTTGTGACATCGCCGCATTGTATTCAGCGAGAAGCCACGCTAACAGCCTCGAAGATAAGCTTGTATAAATATTGGACGCTATCGCGGTATTGAACAGAAACCAAACAAGCCTCGAAGCAATAGAATCTAATCAGCAGAATCCAGGATGCGTGCTCTCATCGTAAGTTTTTGCAGTCTGTTCCCCAATGCCAAGGATACAATAATGGACTAATACTCTCCATCATGACAAAAGGTTGTGTGCCTAATCGCAGTTGCCTGCGCCGATAAGCTCGGCTACAACTATCAGCCGGTTGGACATTCCCCCTCAGGATTATCATTCAGTCCTGGCAGCGGAAGTGGAACCGGACTCGGCGGTGACTCGCTCAGCGGCTACGAGAGTGGACCCATTGGACTTATAAGTGGAAGACCAAGCGACGTGGACTCCAATCTGAGCGCAGGCAACATTGGAAGCGCAAATATCGGTGATCTGTCTGACCTTGGTGGGCTCTCCAGCAATAACATCGGTAGCATCTCTGGAGGCAACCTTGGTGGTATCCCACTAAGTAACCTCGGTGGTATCTCAGGTGGCAACCTCGGTGGCGGTAACTTGGAAGCTCCAGTCTCGTACAATGCCCCTGCCCCAGCTGCTGAATTGCAGAAGGAGTTCTTCACCTACACCGCCAACGAACAGGACTTCGATGAACCACAAGCTCTGGAGAAGGTTTCCAGCTCTCTGAACAAAGCTCTGCGTGTTGTCTTCATCAAGGGACCCGAGAACCGTGGCCTGGAGAACGCTGCTCTGGCTCTGGCCAAGCAGGCCGCCCAGCAGGAGACCGCCATCTATGTTCTGAACAAGCAGGCTGACATCGGAGATCTGGCCAGCAAACTGAATGCCATCCGCAGCAACAACAACAACAAGCCCGAGGTGCACTTCGTCAAGTACCGCACTAATGAGGATGCTCTCAACGCACAGCGCGCCATTCAAGGACAATACGATCAGCTGGGAGGTACTTCCAAGGCTCTTGATGGAGGTGTTGCCTCCTCGTTGAACTTTGCTTCTCAGGCACCAGCACGCAAGGTTACTGCTCAGACCCCCGACAACTCATACTTGCCCTCATCGGTCTTCCGTCGCCTGTAAATAGATCGTATTGTACCACGCAGCTTTGTTAGCTCTATGGACTGTTTGTTAAATTTTTCTGTTAACTGTTGATTATACATATAAATGAATAAAAAAATTGCTATTTTAAATATTTTAATTTATAACATATTTTAGACAGAATGCCTGCATGCATATATAAATATGTTTCAATAGAACTGGAATTCTTGAACATCATGCCCTATATATTTATATTTATACAATGTTTATATGACAATCTTACAATTCAAATCATCTCGATTTAAATAGGAAAATTAGCAACTTTTTGAGAATGTATGTATTTAAATACTAACGATATATTTGTATGTATGTATATATATATGTATGTATTGTATCGTCTCTGTAGAATTTTCATCATATGAATATGTATTTTTGTAAACTTTCGCCAGCTAAAAAATATTATCATATCATTTTCAAACCAGATTCGATAGAACATCTTTTATTGGTTCAACTTATAGACAACTATAAATTATATTGTTTCTTGACTGTATGAAAATTCAAATCGAATTTCACTTACATTGCATAGTTGCAATGTTGCTAATGATCTCCTAGTTCAGTTTTATTACCTAAATTTTTAAAAATATTTTTAAAAATTTGTATATATAAAGGAATTTACAAATGAATATATTTATCGATTGTCTATGCTGACAGTCTCCTAGGTGAGAGGTCCACATATGCTCTTCGCATACGGACGCAATGATTGAAAAAAGAAGCTTGGTACAGAGCCTGATAGAACGTTCAGCTTAAGAAAGAAAGAATAATATTGGAAAAACACGTAGAGAGAATCAACAGACCGGAAATTCTTTATCGGAAACAGTTGTAAGGTTCTTTGTTTTTAAGGCTCTATGCTAAAACCAATTAACTAACGTTTTGAAACAATATATAAAATATATAATATATAAATAAATATGTTTAAAATGACTTTCCAAATAAATTTTATATAAATTTTGATCTTCAAAAAATATTTCTTTTTTTATTATTTCAAATAGCACAAGAGTAGTGACCCTTGGAATAACTTAACTAAGCCAGCTTACCGAAACAGAAAAAAGTGCAGTCATTAATAATTAGAATCTAATATGGTAAGCCCATCTGAGATTATAATATTAGCTATGAGCTCATTTCTGAAAATGGTGACTATTCGGTTTCATCTTTGGCTGTACTTCTAAAATATGACTGGCTGTCATAGCATAAATCAATATCATCAAATTTGCTTAATCAAAATTCCTAAAAATGACGCTAAAATAGATGTCCTACATAAAACAAGCTTGTAGCCTTGCCGAAATATTTAGGTAAAACGTTTATTTTATATTTATAATAGATAATTATGACCCATCTTTATAGCATCAATATGCATATAAACTGTGTTCAATGTGCTCGCCACATATTAATTTTATAATTTTATATTAATTCTTGTAAAAATTATTGAATAAAAAACTCGAAAATTTGAATAACCTAAAACAATCAGCCGCAGTCTCAGCCCCACTCGCAGTCTCAGTCTCAGCCGCAGCCGCAGCCGGTGCCCATTGAAACGCAACAAAAATACCAAGTCGACCATAAAACTGTAGAGCTAAAAAGCTTTGTAGGCGGCAAAACACAGTGGCATCAAAGCGATTTCTATGCAAGCGACACCAAGGCGGCAGTTTTGTTTTTATCAGCCTCGAAGATGGATTTGTATAAATAATAAAGACTGCTCCAAGCAGAAGTCAGAAGCGAATCGTAACTTGAAGTAGAAGAACCAAGAAACGTCTATTTGACATTAAGATGCGCGCTTTTATTGTAAGTACAAAGGATCTGCCACGGGACACTGAAGGAATATTTCTACCCGTTCTTCTCTAAATACCTATAGGTTATGTGCTTGGTGGCCGTTGCCTGCGCCGATAAGCTTGGCTACAACTACCAGCCGGTAGGACACTCCCCCTCTGGACTTTCGTTCAGGCCTGGCAATGGAAATGCAAATATTGGAAGCATCGGCGGCAGCGACTCACTTAGTGGCTTGATCGGCGTCAACCAGGGTGGAAGCGGCGGTGGTTCGATCGGTGGTTTGACGAGTCTTGGCGGTGACAACATTGGGCTGGGCTCCAACCTTGGCGGCCTAGGCGGTCTACAAGTACCAGCAGGTGGTCCAGTCTCGTACGAGGCCCCTGCACCAGCTGCTGAATTGCAGAAGGAGTTCTTCACCTACACCGCCAATGAACAGGACTTCGATGAGCCACAAGCTCTGGAGAAGGTTTCCAGCTCTCTGAACAAAGCTCTGCGTGTTGTCTTCATCAAGGGACCCGAGAACCGTGGCCTGGAGAACGCTGCTCTGGCTCTGGCCAAGCAGGCCGCCCAGCAGGAGACCGCCATCTATGTTCTGAACAAGCAGGCTGACATCGGAGATCTGGCCAACAAACTGAATGCCATCCGCAGCAACACCAACAACAAGCCCGAGGTGCACTTCGTCAAGTACCGCACTCCTGAGGATGCTCTCAACGCACAGCGCGCCATTCAAGGACAATACGATCAGCTGGGTGGTACTTCCAAGGCTCTTGATGGTGGTGTTGCCCCCGCCTTGAACTTCGCATCCCGCGTTCCAGTACGCCAGGTGGTTCCTCAAAGCCCCGACAACTCATATCTGCCCACATCCATCTTCCGTCGTCTGCGTCGTTAAATTAATATTATTAGATTAATTATATACTGACGAATATTGTGAACTTTATCATCCCCAATTGTTAACTAATGAATAATATCCAAAATATATATGAAATATTTTTAGAACGAAACTGAATATGTTGTATTTAATAAAAAATCAAAATGTTTAAAATATGAATTCGAATATTACTCTTGTAAAGAATTACTTTAAATGTAAATGATTCTATTTTTCATGCTACACAATTTTCGGAAATTTGAGCTTAGATTAATATAAGATCAAAAGTGAAGAACAGAAGGCAATTATCAAAGATACAACGATTTTATAGCAAATGCATTGTTTCTAACAGGACAAAGGGCAATTATCTAATATACAACGAATTTATAGCAAATGCATTTTATTTAACATCTCGAATTCACTTATGTCAATTTGTGGCAAGTGCAGAATGCTGTCTGATATTACTGGAGGTCGTTTGGTGGTCATAAGCCGTTAGCTGACCTGATATTTGATGTCACCTTGCTGAGTGCCAAGCGCAATTAGAAAGGAATCTTAAGAGTCTCGCATGCATAAACAAAACCTAAGCATAAACATGTGGAACTCTCAAGATTTACGTTTGGCCAAAAACCTGTATGCTATAGAAAAAACAAAGCAAATCCAATCATTAATTTTATTGTGCTGACGATCACTTTTTTGTTAATATCATTATATTAATATGCGATTCTGTATATCCGAAATATAACGAAAAAGTCCATCATTTGGAGCTAGCTGAATTTCATGCATAAATTATAGCCCAATTATGGGTGAATCACGATCAGCCAATCGCCAATCGGAAACAGACGCGACTGCGTCGGCATCGGCGGCACGATTGAAGCTGCTCAAAACAATGTGTTAAATGTGTTAAGAGCGAAATTATGTTAACAGATTAACAGCATTCCAAAAACATGCTGGCCAATCACTGCTCACGAATCTTTGACGTAGTCGTGGTCGTCGTCCGAGTCGGATCGGAGTCGGGGTCTTCCGCTAGCGAATGGCGAGCGGACGCATCAATAATTGGCACAAGAGAGCGAGACGGCTTGATTCAGTTAACCATCAACTGGGCTAAATATAGCTGCTGGCAGCGTTGGCGGTATAAAAGCTATGCTAATATTGATTGAGCCACCATTCTAGCAGAACAGTAGAGAACGGCAAGATGCGTGCTCTGATAGTACTCTGTCTGGCGGCAACAGTCAGTGCCGCTCGCCTGGGCTACAACTACAGGCCCGGTAGCACGGCCATCGTTACAGACGCCATTGACACTAGTGGGGTAGGATCTCGTCTAATATCTGGCCCCGCATCCGGTCTGGGCGGTCCAGTGCGCTCGATTGTTGCGCCACAAGCCGGCGTTCATAAGGAATTCTTCGCGTTCCGTGCCAATGAGGCCGACTTTGAGGATCCCGATGCTGCGCGGAAGATTGCGGCTGCGGTGAAGAAGAGCGTGCGCGTCATCTTCATCAAGGCTCCGGAGAATCGTGGCTACGAGAACGCTGTTCTGGCTCTGGCCAAGCAGGCTGCGGAGCAGCAAACAGCTATTTACCTGCTCCACAGGCAACCCGACCTCAACGAGCTGGCGAACAAGTTCAATGCCGTGCGCCAGAATGCCAATGCCAAGCCCGAGGTGCACTTCGTCAAGTACCGCACCCCCGAGGACGCAGTCAATGCCCAAAAGGCTATCCAGAGTCAATACGACTCGCTGGGCGGCACTAGTCAAAATATCAACGGAGGTATCGCAAATGCCCTGAACTTTGCATCGCGCTCCTCTTTGCCTGCACGCGAAGGACTGATCCGGGAGCCCGACAGCAATTACTTGCCGTCCTCGATTCTGAATCGTCTGCGCCACAAAAAGTGAACATAGTCAAATTCTGTAAATAATTAGGAAATGTTGAATATTGATCGATTTGTTAAATAAAACTAATAGAGCTTTTTTACTTTTAATTTTAAACAACGTTTACTTTTAATGAAGAAACTAAAAGAAGAATGTGATAATGAGAAGGAGAATCAAATTTATTTGGTATGATTGATATGGGTATTACTTATCTTTGTCGTTTGTTAGTTAGTAACGCTTTCGGTGTTATGCTAATTCTACAAAGATTACACATCTATCGCAGATCCCACTGCCATTCATTTATCATTTTTCTTAATATGTGCTGGAGAAATACCCATATGTATAGCAAAGGCAACCTAGTTAGTATTTTCTGTTTTGGAAATGATGTTTCAGTCACATTATTGATATCAACTAAAAACGACTTCGTTTCCAAATAAAATTTTTAATTTTTGTTTAATGGGGCACAAGTAAGCAGCTCAGTCCACTTACATTTATACTTTTATAAATTAATTTTTATAGTGATTTAGATTAATAATATACTTCAGCGCAAGGCACGTATTTGCAGACAAATAACAATAAATAATGTATATTTAATATACACATATATAGCATATACATATATATAATATACTAAGACTTAAGCACTCATTAGGTTAATAAAGGGGCATATCTGGCAGCTGAGCTTCAACTAAACTTTCCTAAGGCCTTATGAACCACATATTTGCCATGGATTTCAAAGCAACAGTTTTATAACAAAAATCGTGAAATATGAAGTTCTGTATATGATAAGACGTTTACGTTCGAAATAAAATGTAGGAAAGGGAATTTATTTAAGCATTATTCAACAAAAACTAGGTTTAAAAATCAGTCAAAGATCGCTGTCATTATCATTCATATGATCTAAATCTAACTGTAAATTTAGACCCGACGGAAAATAGAGCTGGGCAGGTAAGAATTATCGGGCGACTTGGCGTTAACCTGACGCGCTGGACCCTGGGAAGCGAAGTTCAGAACGGGAGCAACACCTCCATTGTGGGACTGGGACGAACCTCCCAGTTGATCGTATTGGCCTTGAATGGCGCGCTGTGCGTTGGCGGCATCCTCAGGAGTGCGGTACTTGACGAAGTGCACCTCGGGCTTGTTGTTGTTGTTGCTGCGGATGGCATTCAATTTGTTGGCAAGATCTCCGATATCGGCCTGTTTATTCAGAACATAGATGGCGGTCTCCTGCTGGGCGGCCTGCTTGGCCAGAGCCAGAGCAGCGTTCTCCAGGCCACGGTTCTCGGGTCCCTTGATGAAGACAACACGCAGAGCTTTGTTCAGAGAGCTGGAAACCTTCTCCAGAGCTTGTGGCTCATCGAAGTCCTGTTCGTTGGCGGTGTAGGTGAAGAACTCCTTCTGCAATTCAGCAGCTGGGGCAGGGGCATTGTACGAGACTGGAGCTTCTAAGTTACCGCCACCGAGGTTGCCGCCGGAAATACCACCGAGGTTGCCACTGGAGATACCGCCGAGGTTGCCACCTGAGATACCACCGAGGTTACCACTGGAAATACCACCGAGGTTGCCTCCGGAAATACCACCAAGGCTGCCTCCAGAAATACCACCAAGGTTGCCTCCAGAGATACCACCGATGTTATTGCTGGAGAGACCAGTGAGGCCTCCACCACCTCCTCCAATGCTGCCACCACCAGGGCCGAAGGACAGGCCGGAATCGGAGTGTGCCACTGGCTGATAGTTATAGCCCAGCTTGTCGGCGTAGGCAGCTGCCACAAGGCACATAACCTGCACGCAGAAAACATGATTGAGGTAATCCTAAAGGCGACTCGTGTTCAGCTCCTGGATACTTACAATGAATACACGCATCTCGAGCTTTACTGAAGTTCTTTGAGTTTAACTGCTGGGCTGTGTCTGACGTTTGGAATACCATTGCGTCTACTATTTATACGAAAACCACCAAACTGTGTCACTCGACTGCGCTCAAGTTCATGCAGAGACCGAGCCGCGATGGTCGTGGCTGCTGCTTCAGCAGCAGCTGATGTGGCTGATGCCGTTTAGCTGTTGTTATTGTTGTTGATAAATCAGCATCTGCTGTCCCTCTCGATGCTCGATGCTCAATGCTCAATGCTCGAAGTATTTAGCATGAACTTCTTTTGCTGCTTTGTCTGCTGATTGAACAGCGAGCCCTGAAATACGAGCCAAGCCGATAAAAACAATGCCAGCAATGTCAACGTCGCCGCGCACCTCTACCAGGCCTATTCTTGCCAATATCGCAGTCTGCACTATGCAAATGAGGTACAGCCCTTGCTCAAGAGCAAGTCGCATTGGTAAACCACCGGGGGTCTATGATCGACCAGGCTCAGCGGCAGTATTGGCATTGCCATCAACAAAACGAGTTTAGTTAATATGGTATGTTTCATTATGATTTTAATAAAAGAAATTATTTTCTTCATACATATTTGTATGCAAAAAATGTGGAATGGCGTCGATCGATGTTGATACCCAGCTTGGATCGGATTGGCGGCGCATCAAAACAAGTTCGAGGTGATTTTCAAAATTCCCAGTCGGTTAAGTATATATTTTGAGATAGTCTGGTGCGAAGATTTCTAGTTTGGAAATTCCCAATCGTTTATGGTGGCTGGTTTTAACATGAATTTGAATCTTTGCAGTAATATTTGGCGAGGGTCCCCTAAAATCTATCGACTTACAATCAAAGGAATGTGTGCGGAAAATAAAACAATGGCCCCACCAATGCTCAGACCCACAAACTGAAATAAATATTCGAATGAATCTTTTGAGCTTTTTTGCGCATCCGTTTAGCCCTCAATGTTGTTTGTCGTTTGCTGTTTACTGTCTGCTCTTTGCCGTTTGCCTTATAGGCAATTGGCCAAAATATAAGCCATAAAGCCAACAAGCGTTGCGACCTTGACGTTTTAACTGTTCGCCACCTGAAGCTGTGCGACCGTAATCAGCTGGCGCCAGGCGACGACCATTTAATCTGATCAGCGATTATCACGTTTTCATCATGCTTTATTGATATCATAAAAATTATTGTTTTTGACTCTTTCAGCCCTGCTATAGATAAATAAATGCCAACAACATATTTGAAATTGAATCCATTTGCATAATAAAATGTTTTCAGCATAAAAATTCGAGAGATCCATAACTAAGATAACTGAATAGATTTGCAAATCATCGGCGCCTCAAAGATGCATATCAGCGATAACTTTAGCTATGACTAATCATAGATTGGACTCTCCAGCATAGCGTATATATATAAGCGCCTTTCGTATATAACGAGCTGGCGAGGCCTGAGTTAGCCTAAGCCTCTGTTAATGGAGTGTGTAAATTCTTTTTTATGATTCTCATCAATTTCTCTTTCCATTCATGAGTTTGTTAATAGTTTTTTGTCTTTGACCACATTGGAGAAGTTGTCAATCAGGCCCCCGAGGCGAAGTCACAGCCTAAACCTAAAAATAATTTGTCTTTGTTTTGTTTATGGCTCCGCCCAGACCGCTGAGCCGTGCAGCCAGCTGCTCTGCTGCTGCGCTGCTCTCAGATGGTATGCTCGGTATTTCGGCTGATGCTGCCGCAGCCGCTGCCGCCGCCTAGCGCTGGTGGCAATGCCATATGCAAACTAAACAAATGTAAACATATTAAAATAAACCAGCTACAATTTCAAGGTCTCGGGCGCCACACGCTCATAAAAGATGCACGCAGCCCCAACATAAAAACTAAAACACAACAAAAGCAACTGAAAAGAAGAGAAAAACATAAACATAATAAAAAAGCAGCAGAGGGCGCCTCACACACAACAACAACAACAAGAATTGATAATAGCCGTTGGACAACTTCGCAGCATCAATAAATGAATAAAATGTGGCCTAGTCCGGGACGGAGCTGACAGAAGCGTTTTATATTAATGTCCCACAGGCCAGACGGGTTAATCGATCTATTTTATCGGAGCGCTTATCAAGCCTTCAACTGCGAGAGCACAGCCAGCCGCGAATAATAATCAATGAAAAATGCACGAGTATATTTTCGTAGACATTTATTGAATGCCATTTGGGCAGTGGCATCTGCATATTAGTGAAAATTTTAATTACCACCTTGCTATAAATTGGAGCATTAGTGGCTTCTCTAAATTCTCGAGTTTATCTGAAAAAATTGCAAATCTGCTGTCATTAGTTGCCGCCAGTTTAACGAGTTTGTTTAGTTCTTTCCTCGAATTTGCATAAATGTTTGAGCTGCCGCCAGCTAAGGACTTCTTTCGAGAACGTTTCCGCATGCCAAAAGACAAAAAACCAAAGTTTTAAACAACATCAAAGTGGACTTAAACAAATGCAAATTTTGTCAAGCTTGGCTCGCAAATAAATTATGGCAATTATTGCAAACCACAAAAAAATAAAATCCCCACAAGAAAAAAACAAGAAGTTAAGCTCATAAAATATCAAATTTTAATAACTCGTCACCTATAAAGAAGAAACATCAAATCAAATTATTGCCAATTTACATATGTATATCTGGCCAATTTATTCGTCGATTTGCCATAACGGTCAAAGTATTTTGTGTAAACAATCAAGTATCGACGACAACGCCAGCTGATTGCTGGGCAAATAAGCGTTAAATTATTTATCAAATAGATTAGCAAGTGCTAACAAATATTTTATTGCTATAAATCAGGCGTAAAATTCCACAAACAATTGATGCATGTACTAACCAATCATACACGTATAGCGAATTGAAGCACCTTCAAGTAAAAAAGCAGCAAATGCTGCGAGTATCCCAGCGCCCACAAGTAGGCAATAACTTATTTTTGTTGCCTGCTTGAGGACACAGTCTTGGGCATAATCGCGTCTAAGAACGTCCTGGCAGTTGGTACGGGGTCCACGCCATGTTTAGCTGTCACATGTGGGCTGCTTTTTATTTTAATTGCGAACATGCCTACACATATTGCCCACGCATAATGTCCTCGCGGTGCTATTCACGAAGCGGCGGCCCTTTCAAACTCATTTGCGCGTAAGGATTGTAGCCAAACAGCACTTTCCAAGTACTGCGCTGTGCTCTGCTGTCAGTACCAGCACCACCACCACCACCACTGCTAACAACAAAAACAACATATGTGTAATGACAACAACTACATTGACAAGCAGCCAGCGACTTTTGCATGTGCAAATTGTCGTTTAATTTATTAAGCAGCGAATACGACGGCTTTTAATATAAACATACAAAACATTAATTACACACTTACACACCCGCACACAAAGTTGTGCAAATGTTCTGTAATTAGAAAATAAAGCACCCACTTGCACACACACGCACTCATACACATGTACATACACATACACATGCGCTTCAGCGCGAACGCACTGTCATAAATTTGGACCACTGGGCCTAGGCTTCATGAGAGATCTTCATGGTGGAGTGAGCGTAGTGGCGATAAAAACAAAACAACATGGCACAACTAATCTCCCAGCGGAGAGCATCGGGTAAGGTTGCTGCATTTGGCCGTTGGCCTCAGGTTGAAAAACGGGTTGGCGAGCTAGACAACTTTTGGTTTCGACTATCACCTGGTTTCGAGGCGCGCACACCCGCTATGAATTTTATGGCCAGATTGAACTTGAAGCTGGGGCCAGAGCTGATTTGCATTCCTAATGAATTCAATGCATTGGAAAAGCTACAGGCCAATCGACAGCACTTTAGCACTTTAAGAGTACAAGTTTTGAGAGAATGGTTTTATGTTAAGCATACAAAATACTGAAGTGCACGGAAGTATATACTAAAATACCAAGTCAACTGGAATTTATAGCAAATCCAAAAATCTCTTCATTTAGAAATCAAAATATATTAAAGTATTTTCGTTTATCTTAAATATATATATATAGCTATTCATTTAGAAATCACATAATAACTAATTTCAATAAGTTAATCTCGTACGAAATTAGTTGTCACACAGGTTACATTTAATTTATTTACACCTATTTTATAGCCCGGCAATTATAACATTTTTACATGTTGTTGTCATTTGCAGTAGAGATACGACAAATTAAATTAAATTTCCATTTAAATGAATTAATTGTGAAAATAAATGGTAATGTCGACACTGTTTAGTGTCAGTCCCGCCGCTTGCCGAAAATACAATATTATTGTTGCATTTTATTTACTTGGCCAGAATTATGCTAGATACATAACGCATTCATGCTGGGTCAGCACAATTACCGAGGACCGCCCACAGTGAATTTTCATTGTTTGTCCGTTGACTGAAATACGGATTTTAATCGTGCTCCCTCGACATCTCTCTCTCTCTCTCTCTCTCTCTCTCTCTCTCTCTCTCTCTCTTTCTCTCTCTCTCTCTCTCAGTCTATCGGCTTCTATCTCTTTAAGTGCTTGACAAGTTCTTTGTCTAATGTTTTCTTTGGTGAATATCTTTGTAGCGTGTTTTGCTGCAAGTGAAATTATACGGTGCGTATACTTGATGCGAGTTAGCTTGTGTCTGTGAAATGGTCGTATTGAGTATTCTCTTTTGGCGCCGTTACTTCTGCTCACTATATGGCGCGCCCACAGTTGCTGTTTATGCGCCGTACATGACAATGAGCTCAGGATTCACTCGGAAGCCCGACAACATCGCGCTCTGCCCACACTCGTCACGTCTAGAGGCTTTGGGTGAGAGGACCTGCCCGCGCAACCTACTGAGGCGCATATTAAGTGCTGCCATCATATAGTTATATCAAAAGTGACTTTGGCACGTGTGCCGCTCATCCGGCTGTCCGTCCACTTGACATCAGCATCCCATGCCAGCCGTTTGATGTGCAGCCGATTGAAGGTGTCCAAAATGGAAAAACTAGCAAACGATGTAATAACAATTCCTGAAACGTTGTTGCTGCCGTTGCGATGTTGATCTTTGCGCGGTTTAATCAATCAGCAAAGCGTTGCACGTGTCTGTGCTTGACCAACCGCACGCGCTCCTAAGTCTGCTTAATTTATGATCTGGGTCAGTGGCAAATACAAATATGGAAATCGAGGCCCAACCGGGGGTTACTGATGAACGATTCATAAATTCTTTGCATAGGTTATGACATTAATATGACCAGCGCCGAGCAAGCAGCAATGCCAAATACCTCTAGATGTTTGTATTCTTTATTTCACTTTTTTTTTCAGCGTACGTGCACAGGTGACATAGCTGTCAGTAGCTGCTGTCCGACCACCACCACCGCGATGACAGTTATCTATGCGTACCGAGTATATTGGAAGCGCAGGCATGGCAGGCAGTCAGGAAGGCAGTGAGGCAGTCAGGCAGATGTGTTTGGATATTTTTTGCTCTATCAATATGCTTCGTCCAGGGTCACAGTTGGCTTCAACGTATTTCAGAGAGCGTCACGTTTCAAATTTATTACGCAAAATATTCTTCAATTTAGCGCGGCTTCCTTGTCTACGCTCGTAAACACCTCACCGCGACAGCGCTGACATTAGGCAAGCGCCACATGCTGACAGCAAATTTCAGTTTAAGTGGAGGCCAAGTTCAGAGCAGAAAAAAAATTAAGAAAAAAACAAAAAATAACCAACAAAACTGGAAGTGGCATAGATGACTTTCTAATTGAGTCAACATTTATCTAGAATGATAAAATATTTGAAGTTTCAACTTTTATTGGGGAAAACCAATATAATATCCAGAATTCTTCGCATTAAATAAACGTTACAAGAAAACAAATTATGTGAAAAGTATGCAGAATATAAACAGATCTCTATAAAACACAGGCTTTTTGCTATTCAGCCCATTTCTGCTAATTCGGCAAATTGTGAATGCCTTGAAAGCGCGTACATGCTCCAATATTGCGAGAATGTAAGGCAAATAAAAAAACCATGGCAGAAGTCGCTTCTGCAAGAATTCGGCTGTGTGCGCATGAATGCCAGAGCGGGTGTATGAAAAGGTGTCGACTGCCGAGCAAACGCTTATCAATATTTGCACAGTTTCGGGGTGCGATTTTTTCTGGGGACTGCCTAAAAGGCAAATAAGAAATTCCAAAGTAATCAAAAACTCATTGTATTTCAGCTCTCGCTCTCTCACTCTCTCTGTGTCCCTCTCTCTCCCTCTCGCTCTCGCTCTCTAATATTCTTCGCTCCGTCTGTTTCTGTCTGAGCGGCTGGCAGGCAACTATATTTTTATGGTCGTGCTTTGGTTATTGCAAATTGCAAAAGCAAAACGCCTTCGCACACATTGCCACTTAACTTGGCATTCAATTGCCGTTAAGCTCTTCCCCAACAAAACTCACCCCACTTACACACACACACACACACACCCACACAGAGACACATACGTTCAAAAAGAACAACAACAATAGCAACATTGACAACAATAAGTACGCCTAACGCGCTCGCCACGCCCCGGAAAAGTTTTTAAAGAAATTTTCCTTTTGTGGCAAGAACATTTTTATGTTTATAGTGGGTGCAGCGGCATTGACACTTGTTACAAGTAGCCGCAACGCCATTTTGTATTTTGTTTTTGGTTTTCGTTTTCAGTTTCTGTATTTTGTTTTGTATTTTCGTATTTTTGTATATTTTGTGTATTTTCTGTGGTCGTTGAAGCGCTTTTCTATTTATTTATATGAAAACTTTGACTGGCAATTTGCGACTACATAAAAGAAATTTATTTTATGCGACGTTATTTTGTAAAGTAGCCACTTAAACCTAAAGCGCACCACCAGCACCCCGCCCCACCCCCACTGCCACGCCGCACCCTATCACAGTGCTCATGCCCGATCTGACTGTACGTGACGCTGGCAAGTTTAATAAGCAGTTTTAAAAAGCGTTGCCTGCTTTTCGGGCGCCCCAGCACTCAGTCCAGCCAGTAATGAAACATCCGCTTGTCAGAGTCGAAGATAAAGCCTCCGAATTTATTGCGCGCAGTGAATATTGCAGCTGCGATTGCGTTCGAATTTGTATTATTTGAATTTGATGTAGCCTCAAGTATTTGATAAGTGAATGCTCGAGATTGACAGACGGTAATGACTTTATTAATGGCATCTGAGACTTACTGCGACTTACTTTGCGACGCGGACGATGAGGACGACGCGGACGACGAGGACAGCGATGATGGAAATGTATGTCTGTGTAGAGAAAACTCGCTTCTCGATTGCTCAACCTGTTTGTCGTTAGGCACTTCGGGTTGTTGCCTTTGAGCGCAAGGTAAATATAAATGTATTGATCCAAGCAATTAGTGTTAATTGAGTAAATAAACAATATTTCAACATGCGTTCTGCCACATAAAAATAAAGCTAATGGCCGCACAATGACACCAAATTGTCGGTCTCTGTGGCCGTTAGTGTTTGTATCTGTGTCTGCAGCCGGGGCTGTTGTGTCAGTAATGCCATTAAAGGAAATGCCACAAGGGAATACAGAGCAAGTAAAGAGCATCATTAGGTTTTCCAACTGTCTCAATTATCCCTTAAACTTTCAAGCAAATGCGGGCGAAATTTAAGCTGAGCCACGGACCGAAGAACTTAAGTATCAACTAGTCTATGTCCAAGGTTAGTTGTCATAAATGCTACTAAATCAAAACTGCAAGCTGCTCACTTCAGATGGCTTGTTTAGCCCCTTGAGTTGCCGCAAACTCCACTTGTCTGGACTTGAGTTACAGCCACATTGATGTATTTTATGTGCGTGCTGGCTGGCCAGAGCTGCAACTTGAGCCGGGCATGACAAACAGGGACGTGCAGAGAAATGACAAGTACAATGGGGCGTACTTTATATGCAGACATGGACAGCAGATTGAGAGACAAACTGGCCACTGAATCGAATCAGAGTTCTTCTCAAAACACTCCCTCACTCTCTCTCTCTCTTGCACTCTCTCACGTTGTCTGCTAGACAAAAGCCAACCGCTCTGCTCTCTGTTTAGAATGCAATGCAAAACTTTGCGGTTGCTCAATTTAAAAACAACACCAAAATTGTAACAAAATGAATTTTTATGACATGCAAATGAATGTAATATTCTGTATGTGTATGTATGTGTGTGTGTCCGGCACACGCGGTCAAATGCAAATTTTCATTAAAATTGTAAGCACTACTGTTTTTCCAACATGTTTGGGGTTGTCAATTTGTGCATACATTATAATTCAACGCTAGAACAAAACCCAATTAAATTCTGTTAAAAGTCGCTGAGAAAAGCCAAGCATTCAAGAACTGAGGTGACACATCTTCAATTCATAATAACGGTTTTATATACCTACGCCACACCAGCCAGCCAGTGCTTGAGTAGGGCTTCAGTCACCCCCTCAGGGCACACGCAGCCCTTAAAGCTGCGTGGGTGTTGCGCCTATTCATTCGATGCGCACACGTGTATGAGTGACTGAAGGAAAATATTGCGCATAAAGTAGGGAATCACTGGGGCACATAAAACGTGTGTGTGTGTGTGTGTATGTGTGTGCTGCGCACTTTCATTGTGCTAAGGCGCTTTAAAATCGTTCTTCGCTACCACCAAGTAAACCCAAACGATAAGACCCGCAAATAGACCTTACAATGTGACTGCCAAGTGCGCACTGGCAATGAGGTTGAGTGAGGGCTCTCGATGTGAAGGGAACTTGATAAATGGAATTAAAAACTGAGAATTTATAGTACTAATTTATATATATATATGACGGTACTTAGCAGATTGGACGAGTCACTCGGGAGCGAAAATAGGCAAATATTCTCTACTCAGCATACTCATATTATGCAATGGCGTGAATTTAATTGCACGGACTTTTGTCCATATTGTAAATCACTTTGCATATTACCGATACAATTATATTCTATCTTAAACAACATTTTACAACCCATATGTCATATAAATAACAGCAATTAGGACAGTTTTGACAGCTGGAAAAAAAGGAAACGTGTAATTTATGAATGACATAAAGGGGTAAGCTTAAACGGGATATTTTGGCAAATTTCTACCGGAAGCAAGTGGAATTGGTTGATGTGTTTTGTAGCACGTCAAGAGCAGCTGCATGCAATTAAAAATAATTAAAAGCCAGGTGCAGGCCAAAGCAATGAAATATCTGGCAAGTCCTGCCCAGGGCCAAAGGCTGAAATGCATGCCTTTGAGTTGACGGCACATGCAGAATGTAACCGAGCTATGCCCAAGCCCATGCCCATGGCCACGCCCACTGCAGCAGCGTTGCAACCACAGCTCCAACAATTTTGGCCCAAGAAAAACAAATGAATTTCATTTCCGGCAAATTTGTACTAGAGCAAAAAGATTGCTAGCCGCAAATGCCAGCGACGAAAACTATGAAAATTGCTAAACTTAAGTTCTCTGACAACTTATTTGTTAGCGTCGTGTAGCGCTGCGTCGCGTCGCAGCGCTGTGAAAGCCGCAACTAATTACAACAAAATTGTCATTAGTTTCAACTTGTCGGCCGCACAACGAGCAAAGTTTTTGTTCATGTTTTGCCACTTAGTTGCTGGCCGGGCCGGGCCAGGCCGGGGTAGCAGGGGGTTGGGTGGGGTTGGGATTTTTACTGTGGCAGCGTCGTCTTCGCCATTGCCATTTTTTGCGCGTTTCCGTTTCCTCTGCCGATGCGCAGCCGGTTGGAACAGTGCCAGCCCAACATGCACTTGACTTTTATGGAAGCAACGGGAGCCAAGCGACAAGAGCGGAACGGATACATTTATAGAGTCGTGCAGCCGGTATCCTGCAATTGAATGGCCACCCCTGTCTGACTGGCAACAGTTGGCATTGACCATATTAGCGTGCCCGTGCCCGTGCCCGTGCCCGTGCCCTGGTGGCGATGGGGACGGGGATGGCAACGGCTAGTTGACAAATGAATTATGTTCAAAGGGAGGTGCAACAAGTTATGAATTTCTTGTTGCTTTGCCATGTTTCCCTTGGCCCTCGGCGCTTAATAAATGGCAATTTAATTTTTTGAAGTGCAATTACTTTATCAACTGCAAGCTTGTATACATATCTGGCTTATTAGTGTAGTTAATTGATCAACATTTATAAATGTAATATGAGCATCATTTACTGTATATGTAGTAAAATGATATTTAGTATTCATTAGCCCTTTTATCAATACATATATTATTGAATTTGTATCGACTGTATATTGAATTACTCTCCACCTGTATATATTCACTTCGCTTCAGCTCGGTTCTTTTAATGAAGTATATATTGCGTTGGCCTTCATTTAATTGGCATTTGACCTCGGCAACTTTCTATTTATGTTTAATTTTTGTTTACACTTTCATGCGGTGAGCTCGCTGTAATTAAATAAATAAATTAACCTGTTCACAGTTTTCTGTTCATGTGGAAGTTAAATTTCTCGCACTTATCGAGGCACTTGCCTGCTTTAAGAGTTGGGAAATTTAAAAGTTCGTTTCACTTATTTCATTTAATTTCGATTTTGTTTCACTCGCCTTAATGTTGGAGATGACGGCGCTCACTCGATCAACATGATTTATATAGCATACGAAAAAGTTGCCAAGCAAATGCAGTCGAGGACGGGCGAAGCGCTGCGTTTATCTGCACACAGCCGGCACGATATACTGTGACCCATATAGGACATATTAAAGTGGAAAGCGGGCTAAGAGTTTGCAACTGGAGGCATCTGAAATCAAACAAAAAGTTTAGATGCTGAAAAATGGGAATGGCGGCTGCTGCTGCTGCTGCTGCTTACAAGGCAAAGAATTGTTTTGCCCTGTGTAGGCACCAGTTGCAAAACTTCTTTCATCTTTGCCACGGCTCGCGTGTGAGGATAAGACGCACCGGGTACAATCCATCATTGCGAGCAGAGAAGAGGCGGCGAGGAGTCATCAGCATGGAGCAGCAGCAGCTGAGCTCCATCCACTGTGAGTGCTGCGACAATATTTTTCAATTTTCCTCAGCAATCGAGCGTTGATAACAAACTAATGCTGGTTGCATTTAACTTCCCGCTGATGCTGTAAC